>NW_027183553.1:0-24728 GCF_041296385.1 Aphelocoma coerulescens
TCCCACCCCAAATTTGGGATCCCAAAAGCTCAGCATTCCTCCCCATAGAAACCCGTTGTCCCCCCCAATTCCGCCTTTTTCCCCCCCCTAAAATTCCCTTCCCTCCCCCCCCCCGCCGAGCATTTCCCACCCCAAATTCCGAATCTCAACAGCTTATCTCCCCCAAAATTTGGTCCCACCCCCCCACAACCCCACTGCCCCCAAACCCCGCTGCCCCCCGCTCACCTGCCCCCGTAGGGCGAGGGGGTCCCGTCGGCGAAGGGGCCGAAGGGGGGTCCCGGCGGAGGGGGGGGGGAGGGGCGAAGGGGCCGAACCCCCCCGCCCCCGCTGCTCCCCCATCCTGGGGGGTCCCGTTCCCGGGGGGGGCTCCCGCGGGGGGCGGAGGGGCGAAGCCGTCGGCCGAGGGGCGGCGCCGGAGGGGCTCGGCCGGGGGGCGGCGGCTGAGGGGAAACGGGGGGTTCGGGGGGGGGTCCGGACAGCCCCAAACCCGCCCGGGTGCTTCAAAACCCCACAGGAACCCCCCCCAAACCCCACAGGGCACCCCAAAATCCCCACAGGACAACCCCAACACCTAAATCCTCCCCTCTCCCAAAGGACCCCAAATCCCCCCCAATCCACCCCAAACCCCCCAAATCCCCTCCCAGCGCCCCCAAATCCCCCCAAACCCCCTTCCAACCCTCCAAAATCCTCCCTGAACCCCCGCCAGACCATCAGCTCCGGTATCCAAACCCCTCCAAACCGCCCTGCCCCCCCCAAAACCACCCCAAAGCCCCCCAGGGCCCCCCAAGAACCCCCCCAGGCCTCCCAAACCCCAAGCCCGTCCTTACCGTGTCCCCCCGGTCCCCCGAGGCTTTGCCCCCCCCCGTGGGCACGGTCTGGGGGGGTGTAGGAGCCGTTCACGATCAGCTCGTACAGCTTCATTCTCTGCTGCCCTAAAACGCCCCAAACACACGGCTGTGACCCCGCAACTCCGACTCTGACCCCAAAAACTGCGGTCTGACTCCAAAAACTGCTATTCTGGGCACTTCCACCCCAAAAATTTGGGTTCAAAGAGGTTCAACTCCGAACCTCTACAGCAGCGAATCCTAAACCCCGCTCGAGATCCCAAATGCGGTGGTGGGCCCTAAAACTACCCTAGAACACCCTAAACCATCCCAAAATCATCCAAAACCCACCCCAAACTTCTCCTAAATCCTCTAACCCCCCCCTAAATCACCCGTTCTCTCCAAACTCTCTACAACTGACTCTAACACCCTACAAGCGCTCTCAACCCCCCACAAACGCCCCCAAACCCCACAAATCCCCCCCAAAGCCCCCAGGCACGCCCCGTGCGCCCACCCCTGACGTCCAGCTGGGCGTGGATGGCCGTGCCCATGACGGTGGCGTTGTGCAGGTGCCTCACGGTGTCGCGGGCCCCGCGGGAGGTGCCGAAGGTGACGCGGGCCAGCCCCAGGTGCTTGCGGGTTTTGGGGTGCAGCAGCACCTCCACCTCCTCCACCTCCCCGAACTTGCGGCACATCTCCCGCAGGAAGCCCTCGCGGATGTTGTCGTTGAGGCGCGCAAACGTCACCTCCTTCAGCGGCACCTGCCCCACGTAGAACTCGTCCAGCTGGCCCCAAACAAAACCCTTCGATCAGCCGGGGATTGAAATCCCAAAGAGCAGCAGCAACAGCAGCAGCGAAGTCCCACGGAAATCCCAAACCCGTCAGAGACGCCCCACTGAAAGCCCCGCGAAACCCCAACGAAATCCCAACAAAGTGCCGAGTTAGTCAGGGAAATCCCACCGAGATCCCACTGAAATCCCACTGAAACCCCACTGAAATCCGACTGAGATCCCCTGAAATCCCACTGAGATCCCCTGAAACCCCCCTGAAATCCCACTGAAAGCCCCTTGAAACCCCCCTGAAATCCCACTGAAATCCCCTGAAACCCCACTGAAATCCCACTGAAATCCCCTGAAACCCCCCTGAAATCCCCTGAAACCCCACTGAAATCCCACTGAAATCCCCTGAAACCCCACTGAAATCCCACTGAAATCCCCTGAAACCCCCCTGAAATCCCACTGAGATCCTACTGAAATCCCCTTGAAACCCCCCTGAAATCCCACTGAAATCCCCTGAAACCCCACTGAAATCCCACTGAAATCCCCTGAAACCCCCCTGAAATCCCCTGAAACCCCACTGAAATCCCACTGAAATCCCCTGAAACCCCACTGAAATCCCACTGAAATCCCCTGAAACCCCCCTGAAATCCCACTGAGATCCTACTGAAACCCCCCTGAACCCCCCCTGAAATCCCACTGAAATCCCCTGAAACCCCCCTGAAATCCCACTGAAACCTCACTGAAATCCCCTGAAACCCTCCTCAGATCGCACTGAAATCCCCTGAAATCCCAATCCAGCGCTGGATCCCAAATCCATTCCCAAATCCCAAACCCAACCCCACGCCTCCTTCAGCGGGATTTGGCCGACACAGAACTCGTCCGGCTGCGACCCCACAAAAATCCCGAACCCATCGTTACCGTCCCACCAAAACCCCAAACGCGGCCCCGGATCGATTCCCGAAACCCCAAATCCACCCCTGAAACGCCAAACGCGTTCCTGAAACCACCACACGACCCCAAATCCATCCGTGGACCTCCAAAACCCAACCCTGAATTCCCAAATCCACCCCAAATCCCAAACCTGCCCCCAAAATCCACTCGCAAACTCCCAAAGCCCATCCCAAACATCCGAGCCCGACCCCAAAGGCGCTCACCTTGAACTTGGGCACGGGCAGGGACAGGTCCCGGTGCTTGGCCCAGATCCTTCGAGGCCGCGGGTCCTGCACGGGCCCGGCCGGGGGGAACCCCGAGTCCTGCACCCCAAAAACAGAGTCAGAGACCCCAAAATCCAGAGCGGGACAGGAGAGCGGTGGGAAACCCCCAAACAACCCCGGAAATAGCTTAAAATCCCCCCAAAACACGCCAAAATACAGGACGACAACTGGAAAACCCCAAAAAACCCCAAAACTCCTCAAAATACCCCAACACCCTCAAAAAACACCCCCAAATCCCACACGCTCTCCCTGGGGTGGTTTGGGGGTCATTTTGGGGTGGTTTTGGGGTGTTTCCAGACTGCTTTTGGAGCGTGTTTTGGGGACCTCTGGGGGTGATTTTTGGGTGGTTTTGCAGGCGTTTTTGGGGTTTTATTTGGGGTGTGTCTGAGAGCATCTTTAGGGACCTTTTGGGCTATTTGTGGAGTCATTTCGGGGGGGCTTTCTGGGTGCCTTTGGGATATTTTTAAGATGATTTCGGGCCTCGCGACTACCCTTACATCGAGACGGTTTGGGGTGAAGTTTTGGGGGTGGTTTTGGGGGTATTCTCGGGGCGGTTTTGGGGTGATTTTGGGGTCACTCACAGGGATGCTGAAGTGGACGCCATCGTATCTGTAGAGCTTCTGCCCCCCCCGGCGCAGGGCGGGGTCCAGCACCAGTTTGTAGCTGCGCCAGGGGACGCTGGGGGTCCTGGGGGCGTCACCCCCCGGCTCGGGCTCCATCCCCCCGACTCATTGACCCTGCGGGGGCGGGGGCCACGCGGTGACCCCCAGAACCCCCCCCGGGTCACCCCCACACCCGCCCCCAAGCCCTCCCTCCAAGTCTCCCCCCAAAACCCCTCAAATCCCCCCCCCCAAACTCCTGCTCAGAGACCCCTGAATTCCCCCTCAAATCCCCCGAATGCCTCCTCAAATACCCCCCGAATTCCCCCTCAAAGCCCCCCCAGATCCCCTTCAAAAAACCCCCCCCAAACCCTCAGCCCCTCCCGCCCCCCCAATTCCCGCTCAGACCCCCCAAAACCCCCCCCAATTCCCCTCAGACCCCCCCAGATCCCCCCCGATTTCCCCTCAATCGCCCCCTCCTCCCCCCCCCGCCCCCCCCCCACATCTCCCGCTCAGGACCCCCCCAATTCCCCCTCACGCCTCCCCCGCCCCCCTCTCACCTCCCGCTCCCGCTGCCGCCCCCTCCGCTGGCCGGGAGAGCCGCAGGGGGGGGTTTCCGCTCACCGAGGAGGCCCCGGCGGGGGTTTCTGGGCGAGCTTTTGGCGGTTTGGGGGATTTTCGGGGGGTTTTGGGGGTCCCGGAGCCGCCGCCGGTCGGGGCTAGGGGGGAGGGGGCGGTGCCAACGCCGGAAGTCGCGTCCGCGAGGATCTCGCGAGAGCGCAACGGCCGCGCCGCACTTTCCACACGCGCTCCCCCCTTCTCTCCCCCCGCGGCGAAAAACGCCCGAAACGGCCCCGAAACGCCAAAAAAAAAAAAAAACCCAAAAAGCCACGAAACGAATAAATCGGGAGGAAACGTTTCAAGAGAAGGGCGGAGGGGAGAAGAGAGGCGCGCGAGCAGTGGCGAATCTGCTGCCTTTGCCGACCGCCCGCAGTTTCGCCACATCGCCTTTGCTCGCTCTTTCCCTCATTTTCCCTCACTTCTAACCCATTTCTTCGCTTTGCTCTTCAAACTTTTCACTCGGTTTTCAGCGCTGCTCGGGGTGGGTCTTTTTTGGGTTTCGCTTTCTACTGAAGGAGAGCCGTGACGAATCTGCTCCCGTGAGGGACGCGGGGCCTCGCTGTGCGCACGCGCGGCAGCGCTGACGCCTCTCCCCGCGGGCGTTTCCGCACCTTTTGACCACGCCCACCCGGCTTTTTCCGCGCCCGCGTGCCTTTAACTTTTGGGTGCGATTTTACTGAACGGCGAAGCCCCCGCCCCCTCCCTTTTCTTGTAGTTTTGGTTTTGAAAAAGGCCAAAAGCGGGACTCGGAGTCGGCTTCTTGGAAATCGGGGAGCGGCGCCTTTAAGAGGCGGGGGGGGTGGGCGTGACGTCACTTCCCCCGGCGGTGTCGCTGTTCAGTGACGTCACTTCCGCCACTCCGAGCCGTGCCGCCGCCACCACCGGGTCCGGTAGCGCGTTCGCGGTTGCATTTGCATATGCAAATGAGAGATGGGTTAATGAGGGCCGGGGGGGTTTAATTGGAGCCGCTTATTGGGGTCCAGGGGGGCGGGGCCGTTCTGGGGCAAAAGGGGGCGGCCCCCGCGTTCATTTCGGTTCATTAAGGATGCTAATGAAGGTTGGGGGTGGCTCTTTCGGAGCGTTAATTGCGGTGGTTAATGAGGGGGGTCAATTAGAGCAAACAAGAGGTTGTTATGGAGGAATTGGGGACTTAATTAGGAACTGATTTGCTTGCTTAGCGGGTGGCAGTACAAGGGAGCGATAGCGGGATTAATTAAGATCTTAATAAGAACCAAGAAAAGGATCAATTAGGGGGTTAATTAGAGCAAATAGGTGTCCATTAATGGGATTCTAGCGGTAATTCAGGTCGTTAATGAGGTAATAATTAGCACAAATAGAGACATCTTAATGGGGAAATTAGTAATTAATTGGGCGGGTTAATTAGGAGCTAATCGGGGCTGATGGAGGTTAGGAGTGTTAGTGGCCGTTAATTAGGTTAATTAAGGCGCTACTTAGTACATAAAGAGAATAAACAAGAGGCAGCTAATGGGGAAGTGGGGGGTTAATTAGGAGCCAGTTGGGGGCTAATTGAGGTTAATGAGGGGCGCATTGTTCGTTGGCGTTTCTCGGGTTAATTATTGTTATCGCTAATTAAGGTCTGTTAATTGCAGCCATGGCCAAGCGCAAGGTGACGTTCGAAGAGCCCCCAGGGGAGGGGGAGGGGCCGGCGGGGCCCCCTCGGAAACGGGTGAGGGGGGAGGGGCGGGGTTGATTTTGGGGTCATTTGGGGAAGTTTGGGGTCACCAGGGCAGAGATTTGGGTCATTTTGGGGGAGTTTGGGGTCATCTGGGCTCATCAGGGCAGAGATTTGGGTCATTTTGGGGTCATCTGGGGGAGTTTGGGGTCACCGGGGCAGAGATTTGGGTCATTTTGGGGAGTTTGGGGGAGTTTGGGGTCACCAGGGCAGAGATTTGGGTCATTTTGGGGAGTTTGGGGGAGTTTGGGGTCACCAGGGCAGAGATTTGGGTCATTTCGGGGTCATTTGGGGGAGTCTGGGGGTTATTTAGAGGTTTTGGGATAATTTCAGGTGAACTTTGGGGTCTCCGGGTGATGTTTTTGAGGTGTTTTGGGGGGTTTTGGGGGGTTATTTCGGGTCACTCTTTGGGGTTATTTCGGGGTTATTTTGGGGGGTTCGGGGCCCTATTTTAGGGGACACTTCTGGGGATTTTCGGGGTGATGTCGAGGTTGTTTTTGGGGTGAATTTGTGGGGTTTTTGTGGGTGCCCAGGCCGTGGCCGTGGGGGGTCCCGGCAGCCGCTTCCCGGCGCAGCCGTCCCTGGACAGCGACGAGGAGGAGGAGGAGGAGGAGGAGGAGGAAGAGAGACCCGAGGGCCCCCCCGTGGAGGGTGAGGGGAAGTTTTGGGGGGATTTGAGGGGAATTTGGGGTGGTTTGGGGTGATCTTGAGGGGGGCTGGGTGTGCTTGTGGGTTTTTGGGCGATTCTGGGTGGATTTTGGGGTGGTCTTGGGATCTCTTTGAGGGCAGGTTTGGGGCGGATTTGGGGATTTTGGGGGCGGTTTTGGGACATTTTGGGGTCTCTGTGTGGTTTCTGACCCCGCCCTCCCTGCCCCTCCCCCCCCAGGTCAGGAGCCGGGCCCCGCCCCGGGGGAGGGGGAGGGGCCGGTTGCCCTTCACCCCCTTCAACCTGGAGGAGGAGCTGGGGGAGGGGCGCTTCGACCCCCACGGGCACTTCCTGCCCCTCCCCCAGCGGGAGCCCCCCGACCCCTGGCTGGAGACCATCGAGGGGGTGAGGGGGAGGGGCTTGGGAGGAAACGGGGTGGGGGAGGGGCTCAAGAGATGGGTGGGGGAGGGGTTTGGAGGTGGGGAGGGGCTTAAAGGGGTGGGGGAGGGGCTGGAAAGGGTTGGGGTGGGGGAGGGGCTTAAAAACGAGGGGGGAGGGGCTTCAAGGGATTTGGGGGAGGGGCTTAAAGAGGTGGGGCCGGGGGGAGGGGCTTGGAGCGGGGGAGGGGGCGGGGCGCAGGTGAGCGGGGGGAGGGGCTCACCGCACCCCTCCCCCCTTTTTTCCCCCCACAGATGCCCATCAAGCCCCGCCCCCTCCCCCCTCAGGACCCTCCCCCCTCCCCTCCCTCCCCGCCGCCCCTCCCCCACCTGCTGCGAGAGGTGCTGGAGCTGCTGCGGCCGGGGGAGACCGTGGGGGGGGCGCTGAGGCGCTGGGGGGGGGAGGGGCGGCCCCGGGGAGGGGGGAGGGGCAGGGGCAGGGCCCGCGCCCCTCCCCCCCCCGAGCTGGACACCCTGGTGGCCCTGGCGGACGCGTTGGTGGCCAGGGGCGTCCTGGGGGTCTTCGGGGAGAGCCGGGAGCGGCTCCAGCGGCGCCTCCACGAGCTGGGGGGGAGGGGCGGCCCCTCCCCCACCCCCGGACAGGAGGGGGAGGAGCAGGAGGAGGAGGAGGAGGGGGAGGGGCAGAGACCCCCGGCCTTGGACATGTTCGCCCCCACAGAGGAGGGGGAGGGGCAGGAGGGTGAGTGGGGGGAGGGGCGTGGGGGGAGGGGCGAGAGGGGGAGGGGCAAATGGGAGGGTTGGGGGGGAGATATGAGAGGGCCTGGGGGTGGGGGTTGGGGATCCAGGGGGGGTTTGAGGGGTCCTGGGGGGAATTTGGGGTTCTGGGAAATGGGGGGGGGGGAGGGGTGGCGGGGGGGGTTGAGGAGTCCCAGAGGGGTTTGGGGGGGTCTGTCCGGGGTTTTGAGGGGGGGTTGGGGGTTCTGGGGGACTTTTGGGGGTCCTGGGAGTGGCTTTGGGGGGGGTTCCAAGGAGTTCTGGAGTTCTCATGTGGAAGTTTGGGGGTCCTGGGGGGGGGGGTTTGGGGGGGGTTTGCTGACCCCTCCTCCCTCTTTCCCCTCCCCCCCCAGAGCCGCTTCCCGAGGTTCTCTGGGAGTATCACTGGGGGGGGGAGGGGGACGGGGACGCCCCCCTGTTCGGCCCCTTCAGCAGCGCTCAGATGCAGGTGGGGGAGGGGCGCGTTCCCCCGGGATGGGGGAGGGGGACCCCGAAACCCCCGAGGGGGGGGGGAGGGGGGAAAAGGTGGGGGGGAGGAGCTAAAATGGGTGGGGGGAGGGGCTGGGAATGGGGGTGGGGGGAGCTCGAATTGGGGAGGGAGACCCCGAAACTGGGGGGGGTGGGGGACCCCGAAAGTGAGGGGGGGGGGGGTGGATTGAAGAGCGGGGGGAGCCCCAAAATTGGGGGGGAGGTTTTGGGGGGGAGATTTGGGGGCGTGGCCGAGCCGGGGGACCCTCCCTGAGCCCGCCCTCCCCTCCCCCCCCCCAGGAATGGGCGGCCCAGGGCTATTTCGCGGGGGGGGGAGGGGGCGCGCTGCCGCCGCGTGAACCCCCCCGGGCCCTTCTACGACTGCGGCCGCGTCGACTTCCAGCTCTACACCTGAGACCCCCCCGAAAAACCCCGGAGTCGCCCCAAAAACCGCCCCAAAATCCCCCCAAATCCAGGGGGACCAGTGGGGGGAGGGGCCTTGTGGGCCCCCCCCCTTTTTGGGGCAATAAAAGGGATTTGACCCCAAAGTTCGGTGGGGTTTTTTTTTTGCTGCTTGCCCTTCCCCCACCCCAGCCCCTGAAGAACGGAGGCGGCGGTGGGGGAGGGGTCGCTGTGTTTATTTGGGGGGAGGGGCAGCTCCTCCCCCTCTCTCCGTCAGCAGTGGGGGAGGGGCGGGCGCGGCCTCAGGGCGGGGGGAGCCTGGGGGGAGGGGAAATGGGGGGTGGGGGTGGGGCCGGGCCCCAAAAATGCCCCCAGACCTCCCAAAACTGACCCCGAACGTGTCCCCACCCCCCGGCCCCGCCCTCTGCCCCACCCCTCATTTCCATGAGCCCCACCCAGGTCCCATTAGGCCCCGCCCCCTGCCCCACCCTGATTGGCCCCGCCCCCCTTCCCCACTCTGATTGGCCCCACCCTGCTTGGCCCCGCCCCCTGTCCCACCCTGATTGGCCCCGCCCCCTGCCCCGCCCTGATTGGCCCCGCCCCCTGTCCCACCCTGATTGGCCCCGCCCCCTGCCCCACCCTGATTGGCCCCACCCTGATTGGCCCCGCCCCCCTGCCCCACCCTGCTTGGCCCCGCCCCCTGCCCCACCCTGATTGGCCCCGCCCCCTGTCCCACCCTGATTGGCCCCGCCCCCTGCCCCACCCTGATTGGCCCCGCCCCCTGCCCCACCCTGATTGGCCCCGCCCCCCCTGCCCCACCCTGATTGGCCCCGCCCCTCTGCCCCACCCAAACCTGAGCCCGGCTTAGCCCCGCCCCCATTCTCCTTTCCCCCCCTTTTTTCACGGATTTTCCCCGCTTTTCCCCCACTTTTTTTTCGGATTTCCCCGTTTTCCCCCCATTTCCCGGTTCGGGAGCCCGTTCCCGCTGCAGCCCCTCCCCCACCCCCATTTCCCTGTGGCGGTTTTTTTTTCATTTTCCCCCATTTTCGCCCATTTCCCCCCGTTCTTCCCCCGTTACCGGAGCCCGTTCCCGCTGTAGCCGTGGTCGTGCTGGGCCGGCAGCGCCCGGAGCCGCGCGGCCGCAGCCGCCTCGGACAGGCCCTGCTTGGGCAGGCGCGGCCTGGGGACCAGTACAGACCAGTATGGACCAGTATAAACCACTGAAAACTGCTAGAAACCAGTATAAACCAGCACGGGCTTTTGCCAGTCCCTCCCAATTCCCTCCCAGTCCATCCCAGTCCATCCCAATCCCCCCCAGTTCCCCGCTCACCCCTCGCACTGGGGCGGTCTCCGTTTCTCGCCAGGCGCGGGAGGCCGGGGCGGAGCCCTGGGGGAGTCACGGAGGGGGTCAGGAAGGATCCGGACCCTCCCCCGGATCCCCCAAACTCCCCAAAATCTCCAAAATTGCCCCCTCACCCCCCTCCGCCGCCTCGCGCCGGCTCCATCCGGGCACTTCCGGCAGGGGCAGGACCACAACTCCCGGCGTGCTCCTCGCGGCAGGAAGCGGAAGTGCATCGTCATCAACCGCGCGCCCCGTCGCCTTCTCGTTACGTCATCACCGTGCGACTCCGCATCCCATTTGCCGGTACCGGGCACCGGGAGCGGGAGAGCCCTCGGTGTGTGACGTCACCGAGAGAGGCCGTGACGCCACCGGGAGAGGTTTGTGACGTCATGTCGTCGCCGGGCCCGGTGCCGGGCGGGGTGCGGCGGGCGCGGCAGCTCCTGCACGTGTCGGTGCTGGCGCAGAGCGCGGCCCCGTGCGGGCGCTTCCTGGCGGCCGCCAACGACTTCGGCGAGATCGCGATCTTCGGGTACTGTCGCGACAGGGACGGCGGGAAAAATAGCGGGATAACGGCGGGGATAACGCTGGGATAAAGGCAGGGATGGGAGCGGGAAAATACCGGGATAAGCCCCTGGGATCAACCGGGAAAAACATCGGGAAAAACCGGGATGAACTGCGGGAGTAACACCGGGAATGGCGGGGGAAAGCAGCGGGATAAAGTCGGGAATAACCGGGATGAACGGCGAGATAAGAACTGGGATAAACGCTCGGGATCGGCCGGGATAAAGAGCGGGAAAAGCCGGGATAAACCGGGATAAAGAGCGGGAAAAGCCGGGATAAAGAGCTGGAAAAGCCGGGATAAACCAGAGTAAAGAGTGGGAAAAGCCGGGATAAACCGGGATAAAGAGCGGGAAAAGCTGGGATACACCGGGATAAAGAGCGGGAAAAGCTGGGATAAACCGGGATAAAGAGCGGGAAAAGCCGGGATAAGCCGGGATAAAGAGCAGGAAAAGCTGGGATAAACCGGGATAAAGAGCGGGAAAAGCTGGGATAAACCGGGATAAAGAGCGGGAAAAGCCGGGATAAGCCGGGATAAAGAGCAGGAAAAGCCGGGATACACCGGGATAAAGAGCTGGAAAAGCCAGGATAAACCAGGGTAAAGAGCGGGATACACCGGGATAAACCAGGATAAACTGGGATAAAGTTCCGTCCCCTCCCTCCCCCCCAGGCTCTCGGCCGCGCTCAGCGCTGAGGCCAAGGAGGAAAACCGGAGACCCGTGAATGTGTTCAGGGGTGAGACTGGGACAAACTGGGAGGGACTGGGAGGGACCCTGGGTAATACCGGGAGCTGCCCGGGTTGTACTGGGATGGACTGAACCAGACTGGGAAGCTCCCAGTTCGTACTGGGACCCCCCCACTGTGTCCCGGGAGCCCCCCCGGTGCCTGCCCTGGTCTGTCCCAGCCTGGGCGCCTCTGCACTGGTCTGTGCTGCTCCATACTGGTCTGAACTGGTCTGTACTGGGCAGCGCACTCAGGCCCCGTGTACTCCCTGGCCTCGACCGAGCGGCTCCTCCTGAGCGGCAGCGATGGCGAAATTCGGGGCTGGAGCTGGGCCGAGCTGGGCCGCAAGGTGGGACCCCAGAAACCCCCAAATCCAGCCCAAAAAGTCCCAAAATCACCCCCAAGTCCAGCCCAAAATGTCCCAAAATACTCCAAAATACCTCAGAATACCCCCAAAATATTTCTTGAGAACCCCAAAATGCGCAAAATATCCCCAAAAATACGGCAAAAGCCCCCTCCCCCACGTCCCCCTGGCACGCCCCCAATCCAACCCCCTGCAAAATACCCCCAAATATCCCCAAAACCCCCTGGGACCCCCAAGCCTCCCCAGAAGCCCCCAGACCCTTCCTCCAGGACCCCTCAAAACCCCCCATGGGTTTTTGGGTAGTATTTTTTTTGGGGTCCCCCCTGACACCCCCTCCCCTCCTTCCCCAGGGCTGTCGGGAGCTCTGGACCCGCCGTCCCCCCTGCAGGTAAATCCCAAATTTTGGGTGAATTTTGGGGTCCCCCCGAGCTCAGGGACCCCCCAGGGGGGGATCCCGAATTCCCCCAAAATCCACCCCCCCACCAGGAGCAGCCTGGAGGTGCCAGAGATCAACGCGCTGGAGGTGAACCAGAGGGTGAGGGGGGGGTTCCTTGGGACCCCCCAAAATCCCCCAGATCAACCCCAAAACCTCCCCAAAAAAATCCTCAAAAAAATCCTGAAAATCTTCCCCAACCCTACCCAAAAAAACCCCAAAAATTCTCCCCAAAACCTTCCTCCAAATACCACAAAACCACCCCAAAGACCTCTTCCAAAATCCTCAAAAAAGCCTCAAAACCTTCCCCAGAAAAACCTCCTCAGAACCCCCAAAATTACCCCAAAAATCCTCCTCGAAATCCCCCTGAAAACCTCCCCAAGAAACCCCAAATTCTCTTCCCCAAAAACCCCAAATCCCTCCCAAAACCTCCCCCAAATCTCCCTGAGAACCCCAAAGATCCCCCTGAGCTCCCCCCAGTCCCCCAAACCTCCCCAAAATGGCCCAAATCCCCCCCCAAAATCCCTCTGGGATCCCCCAAATTTTCCCCAGGACCCCCCAAAAAATCCCCGGGGGGTGTGAGGGGGGAAAGTTTGGAGCCCCGGATTTTGGGGACCCCCCCAGACCCCAAATCCCCCCCCAGGATCACTGGGTGGCCCTGGCGGGGGGGGACGGGGCCGTGCGGGTGCTGGACCTGGAGAGCGGCACCTTCACCGTGAGTGCGGATTTGGGGCGAATTCAGGGGATTTTGGGGTTTGGGGGAGACTTGGGAGGGTTCTGGGGGGTCCTGAGCGGGACTGGGGGGTCCAGGGTGGAAATTTGGGGGTGATTTGGATGATTTGGGGGGGTTTGGTGGTTCTGGGGAGGTTCTGGGGGATTTTGGGAGGTCCTAGGGAGGTTTGGGGTCCCAGAAAGGTCCTGAAGGGGAGATTTGGGGAGGTTTGGGGGGATTTCGGGTCAGGAGGAATCTGGGGATTTTGGGGGACGGTTTGGGGGTCCCGGGGGTGATTTGGGGTGGGGCTTGGGGGTTTTTTTGGGGGGATTTTTGGGGTGATTTTGGGGTCTCCTGCCCAGCACGAGCTGCGGGGGCACCAGGACCCCGTGGGATCCGGGGGGTTTGGGGATGCCGGGGGCTTTGAGGGTGGTTTGGGGTGATTTTGGGGTGATTTTGGGGTGATTTTGGCGTTTCCTGGCCAGCACGAGCTGCGGGGGCACCAGGACCTCGTTCACATCGTGGCCCTTCGGGAGCAGCTCCCGCAGGTGCTGTCGGGGGGGGAGGACGGCACCGTGCGGCTCTGGGGTGAGAGATGCCCCAAAACCCCCCTGAATCGCCCCAAAAATACCCCAAACCGTCCCAAAATCCATCCCCAAAGCCCTCCTGTGCAGCTCTGGGTCGAGACCTCATCACCCCAAAATCACCCCAAAAGCTGCTCCCAGCCCCTGCTGTGTGACCCCCCCCCCCCCCCCCAATCGCCCCAAATCCCCCCAAAATGTCCCAAAACCCCCCCAAATCCCCCCTCAGATCTCCGGACGGGCTCCCAGGTGCAGCTGATCGAGGTGCACAAATACCAGGTGTGAACTGGGGGAACTGGGAGGGACTGGGAGGGGACTGGGGGAGACTGGGAGGGGACTGGGATGGACTGGGGGAGACTGGGAGGCGCTGGGAGGGACTGGGAGGGGATTGGGGGAGACTGGGAGGGGCTTGTACTGGTCTGTACTGGTGCAGACCGGTCCAAACTGGTTCATACTGGTCCATACTGGTTGCAGGAGTGCAGCCGCCCCCAGCTGGGCAAGTGGATCCGGTGTTTGGCCACTGAGAGCGACTGGATGGTACGGGGGAGGGGCGGCGGGGGAGGGGCGGTGGGGGAGGGGCCAAAGGGGTGGGGGAGGGTCAAAGGGGAGGGGGAGGGGCTTTGAAAGGGGGAGGGGCCTCCGTTGGGTAAATGGGAGGGGGAGGGGACTCAACAGAAGGGGAGGGGCTCAGGGGGAGGGGGAGGGGCCAGGGGCTGCTGTGACCCCCCCGTGACCTCTGACCTTTGACCCCCAGGTGTGCGGGGGCGGCCCCGCCCTCACCCTGTGGCACCTGCGCTCGGTGACCCCGACCACGGTGTTCGCCCTGCCCCCGCCCCAGCACCACGCCCTGTTCCACCAGGACCTGGTGAGCCCCACTGGGGAGCCGTCCCAACCGGTGTGAGCCGGTACGGACCGGTAGGGACCAGTAGGGACCGATACAGACCCGTCCCAACCGGTGTGAGCCGGTACGGACCGGTAGGGACCAGTAGGGACCGATACAGACCCGTCCCAACCGGTGTGAGCCGGTACGGACCGGTAGGGACCAGTAGGGACCGATACAGACCCGTCCCAACCGGTGTGAGCCGGTACGGACCGGTACGGACCGGTATGGACCAGTAGGGACCGATACAGACCCGTCCCAACCGGTGTGAGCCGGTACGGACCGGTAGGGACCAGTAGGGACCGATACAGACCCGTCCCAACCGGTGTGAGCCAGTATGGACCAGTATGGACCGGTACGGACCGATACAGACCCGTCCCAACCGGTGTGAGCCAGTATGGACCAGTATGGACCAGTACGGACCGATACAGACCCGTCCCAACCGGTGTGAGCCAGTATGGACCAGTATGGACCGGTACGGACCGATACAGACCCGTCCCAACCGGTGTGAGCCAGTATGGACCAGTAGGGACCAGTACGGACCGATACAGACCCGTCCCAACCGGTGTGAGCCAGTATGGACCAGTAGGGACCAGTAGGGACCGATACAGACCTGTCCCAACCGGTGTGAGCCAGTATAGACCAGTATGGACCAGTAGGGACCGATACAGACCCGTCCCAACCGGTGTGAGCCAGTATAGACCAGTATGGACCGGTACGGACCGATACAGACCCGTCCCAACCGGTGTGAGCCAGTATAGACCAGTAGGGACCAGTAGGGACCGATACAGACCCGTACCAACCGGTGTGAGCCAGTATGGACCAGTAGGGACCAGTACGGACCGATACAGACCCGTATGAACCGGTGTGAGCTGGTATAAACCAGTATGGACCAGTAGGGACCAATACAGACCAGTATGGACTGCTGTAAGCCAGTATAGACCACTACGAACCAATACAGACCAGTATGAACTGGTGTAAACCAGTATAGACCAGTACGAACCAATACAGACCAGTATGAACTGGTGTAAACCAGTATAGACCAGTATGAGCCAATACAGACCAGTATGAACTGGTGTAAACCAGTATAGACTAGTATGAACCAACACAGACCAGTATGGAGTGCTGTAAGCCAAGGTAAACCGGTATAGACCAGTATGAATTCACGCAGACCAGTATGAAGTGGTGTAAACCAGTATAAACCGGCATAGACCAGTATAAACCAACACGGAGCGGTATGGACTGGTGCAAACCAGTATAGACCAGTACAGGCCAGTACAGGCCTCGACCGTGGTGTTCCCCCTCCCCCCGGCCCATCACTTCTTCCACCAGGACCTGCTGAGTCCCAGTACGGACCAGTACGGACCAGTACGGACCAGTTTAATCCCAATCCGCGCGTTCTCGCGTCCGGTTCCCGGTTCAGGACTGGGGTGGTTCCAGTTCTCCCCAGTCTCCACCAGTATCCCCCCAATCCCCTCCCAGTCCCTCCCAGTCCCCCCTAAACCCCTCCAAGATCCCCCGAACTTCCCCGAATGCCCCCAAATCCACCCCCAGTGCCCTCCCAGTGCTCCCAGTTCACCCAGTTCCCCCGCAGGTTCTCTCGGGGGGGGTGGGCCCCGCCCTGCACCTGCTGCAGCTCAGCGGGGACGTGCGGGGGAGGGTCCCGGTGTCGCCCCCGGCCCTGCGCAGCCTCTGCCTCCACCCCCGCTCACCTGAGCACCAGGTACAGCCGGGGGCGGGGCGGGGGCGGGGGCGGGTCTGGGTGTGGCTTAAGGGGAGGGGCTCCGAAGAACTGGGCGTGGCTTAAAGCGGTGTGGGCGGGGTTTAAATGGGTGGGATTGAATGGGTGTGGGTTGGGGGCGTGGCCAAGGCTGGGCGTGGCTTTGTGTGGGGGTGAAGGGGCGGGGGGTTCAAAGCAAGTGGGCGTGGCTTAGAGAGGGAGGGGTGGGGCTTAAAGAGGAACGAGTGTGGCTTTAAAAGGAAGGGGTGGGGCTTAAAGAGAAAGGGGCGTGGCTTAAAGAGGAAAAGGCGGGGCTTAAAGAGAAAGGGGTGGGGCTTAAAGAGGAAGGGGCGGGGCTTAAAGAGGAAGAGTGGGGTTTAAAGAGGAAGGGGCGGGGCTTAAAGAGGAAGGGGCGTTCCTTAAAAGGAAGGGGTGGGGCTTAAAGGGGAAGGGGTGGGGCTTAAAGGGGAAGGGCGGGGCTTAAAGAGGAAAAGTGGGGTTTGAAGAGGAAGGGGCGGGGCTTAAAGAGGAATAGGCGGGGCTTAAAGAGGAAGGGGCGGGGCTGAACGGGGTGGGGCTCGATGGGCGTGGTCCGTGTGGGGCTCAAAGGGGAGCGGCTCGCACTGAGTGGGTGTGGCCTGGGCGCGGTGGGCGGGGGTTTAAAGGGGCGTGGCCGCAGCGGGCGTGGCCTGAGCCAGTCCCTCCCCTCCCCCCAGGTGCTGACGGTGGCCGGGAACAGCCCCAAAATCGACGTTTTCACCAACCTGGGCTACCGGGCCTTCTCACTGAGCTTCACCTGAGCCCTCCCAGTGCTCCCAGTGCCCCCCCAGCGCCCCCCAGGGACCCCCAGCGCTCCCAGTTTGATACAAATCCTCTTTTTCTACCAAAAGATTCAACTTTTTCTTGTGGTTTTTGGAGGGGGGGGAGGGGTCGCGGGGCGGGGGAGGGGCTCATCCCAGAGTTCCCTCCATGTTCTCGTAGGAGGCGGCATCTGTGGGGGGAGGGGCGGGACGGGGGAGGGGCGTCAGCAGGGGCGCCCCTCCCCCACCACAGTTCACTGCTTCCCCCCTTAGGAAGCCCCTCCCCCACCTCCAAAAGCCCCTCCCCCACCTCTAACAGCCCCCAATCCAGCCCCTCCCCCCTCCAGTGACCCCCTCCCCCATCCCAGCTTCCCCTCCCCCATCCCAGCTTCCCCTCCCCCAAACCGCCCCTCCCCCCTCCCCTGCCCCCCTCCTCACCCTCCTCGCCGCCCCTCCCCCTCCAGGGGGGCTCCCGGTGCCCCTCCCCCGCTGCCATCACCTCGTAGGGCCACCCTGGGGGGGGGAGGGGCGTCAGCGATGGGTGGGGGAGGGGCGTGGGGGAGGGGCAAAGCTGCCCCCACTGCCCCGCCCCCACGCCCCTCCCCCACCCTTTACCTGCCCCTCCCCCCAGCGCTGCCGGGGCGTTCTCGTAGCTCCCTGGGGGGGGGGAGGGGCACAGAGAGGGGGGAGGGGTCAGTGTGGGGGTCCCGGAGCAGAGGGGGGGTCCCGCCGCCCCTCCCCCCCGCCGCCCCTCCCCCACTCACCGCTCTCGGGGTCCTCGTAGCCTTCGTCCCCCTCCCCCTCCTCCTCCTGCTGCGGCCGCTGGGGGGGGGGCGCGGGGGGGGAGGGGCCTGCGGGGGAGGGGCGGCATTGGGGGGTCAGTGGGGGAGGGGCTTCGGGGGGTGGGGCAGGGCTGGGGGTCCCGGGCGATTTTAGGGGGGGGGGGGGGTGGGGGGATTTGGGGAGGTTTTGGGGGGGTCTGGGGTCACTCACGGGGTCCCGGGACGTTCCCGTAGGGATTTTGGGGCTCCAGGGGCGACATCCGGAAAAACCTGGGGGGGGTGGGGGAGGGGGGGCGTGGGGGAGGGGCAGCGCTTGGGGAGAGGGTCCCGAAGCTGCCCCTCCCCCACAGACCCCCCAGCCCCATAGAGCCCCTCCCCCTCCCCATCGGCCCCTCCTCTACCCCAAAGACCCCCCCGCCCCTCCCCCCACAGGCTCCGCCCCCCACAGAAACCCCTCCCCCACCCCCCCAGCCCCTCCCCCACCTCCGGGCCGGGCCCCTCTGGACCCTCCGGCGCTTCCGGCTCTGCAGGGCTGGGGGGGAGGGGGGCGAGGGCAAAATTGGGGCGCTGGGGGAGGGGCTGAGCCTCCCCCACCGCCCGAGTGGGTCTGACCCTCCCCCACATTTGACTCCCACCCCCCCAAATGCGACCCGCACCCCCAAATCCGCCTCCCACCCCCTAAACTTGACCCCCACCCCTCCCAGTTCAGTTCCCAGCCCCCGATTTCGGGTCTGAACGCCCCAAATTTGGCTCCCCCCTCCCCCAGTGAGGTTCCCATCCCCCCAGTTCGGGTCCCCCTCCCCCCAAATCTGGCTCTGACCTCCCCAGGTCAAATCCCACCCCCCTAATTCGGCCCTCACCCCTCAAATTCCAATCCCAGCCCCCCCAAATTTGGGTTCTCCTTCCCCCAGTTCGGGTCCCAGCCGGCCAAATCCGCCCCCGCCCCCCCCCCCCAATTTTGGGGTCTCACCTCGGTGCCGCCGGTGCAGCCCCACGAGCACGGCCCCCCCCAGCCCCAGGTACGCGGCGGCCAAAGCCCCCAGGGACCCCCAGAAGGAGCCCCCGAGCCCTGGGGGAAGGGGCGGGGTCACCCCGGGCTCACCCGCGGGACCCCCGCCCCCCGAAAAACCAAAATCCCACCCAAATCCGCCCAAAACGACCCCAAAATCCCACCTTAAACCCACCCAAATCCCCCCAAACGACCCCAAAATCCCGCCCTAAACCCACCCAAATCCCCCCCAAACGACCCCAAAATCCCGCCCTAAACCCACCCAAATCCCCCCCAAACGACCCCAAAATCCCACCCAACCCCCCCCAAATCCCCCCCAGGTCCCCCCCAGCCCCCCCTCACCTCCCTTCGGGGGGGGTCCGGCCCCTCCCCCCCCCCAGCTGCTCCCGTTGTCGCTCCTGGGGGTCGTGCCCCCCCCCAGATTTGGGGAACCCCCCCCGCCGAATTCCGGGGTCACCTCGCGGGGTCCCCCCTCGCCCCCCCCCAGCGCCACCAGCGCCACCAGGACCCCCCAGAGCGCCGCCGCCATCCGCCCCTCCCCCACCCCGCCCCCCAGGACGTGACGTCACCTCCGCGGGGACCCCCCAAGCGTGACGGCCACCCCTCCCCCACCCCGAAAGTCGGGGGCTCCCCAAAACCGGCCCCTCCCCCCTCCTTGCGACCTTCCCCCCTGCACTGGGACCCTCCCCCACATCTGGGGGGGCTGCTCTGCCCCTCCCCCCCCGGGGATTTTGGGGGGATTTGGGGGGGATTTGGCCGCGGAGGGGGGAGGGGCGGTTTCCTGGGGGAGAAGGAAGTGAGAGCGGGGGGGGATGGGGGGGAAATGGGGGATCTGGAGGGGTTGGGGGTGGGGCTTGGGGGTTCAGAGGGGGAGGGAGAGGGTTTGGGGGCTTTAGGGGGATTTTGGCGTGTCAAGGGGGGGCTTTCGGGGGAATGTGGGGGCACCTTGAGGGCTTGAGGGGAAGGAGGGGCCTTGGGGCGCCCTGTTGGGGTGGGGGGATCATTTTGGGGGCTTGGGGGCGTTTTGGGGGCTCCCGGGGGGCTCTTTTTGATGCCCCCTTTTTGAGTCCTCCAATACAACCGAGTCGAGTCCTCCGGGGCGCCCAGAGCGGCCCGCGCGCTTTCGGGGTCCTCCAGCACCACCGAGAGCGGGGCCGGGGCCAGAGCGGTGCGGCGGGGAAACCATAGAGCTGCACTGGCGGGAACGGGACCGAGAGGGCGGAGAGTCCCCGGAAGCGGCTTGAGGGGCACTTCCGGCGCGGCAGGAGAAAGATGGCGCTGCCCGCGGTGCTGCTCCGCGGGGCCCTTGGGGGTGCGGCGAAATTCGGGGGGAATTTGGGGGATTTGGGGTTTTTGGGGGGATTATGGGCTCTGGGGGACAGAAGGGGTCTAAGGGAGCATGGGAAGGGGCGGGGGAGGGGGAGGGGGGGTGAAGGTCATGGGGGGGGTGAGCCGCCGGGGTCGTCCCGACTCACCCGGGACCCCTCAAATCCCCCAAAATCCCCCCAAATCCCCCCCAATTCCCCTCAAATCCCCCAAATTCCCTTTTTTTTCACCCCGCAGCTCTTCGTGGCCGTGGCTTCCGAGTCCTGAGCACGGTGAGAGGGGGATTGGAGGCGAATTTGGGCGGTTTTGGGGGATTCCAGGGTCCCTGAGGGACTGGGGGGGCTCTAAGGGGGGATTTTGAGGGAATTTGGGGGGGCTGGGGGGGGTCTCTGAAGGGGATTTTGGGGATCTGGAGGGTCCGACTGGAATTCTGGGGGGCTCTGGGGGGGGTTTGGGGGAGGCTCAGGGTGGAATTTTGGGTCAATTTTCGGCCGATTTGCCGTTTCCTGGCGCGGATTTTTTGGGGGTTCGGGTGGATTTTTCTGGAATTTGGGGGGGTCCGGGGGCCCGGCCCGGCCCTGACCCCACCCCCCCCCCCCTTCTCCCCAATTCGGGGGTCTCCCCCAGGCCCCCCCGCGGGCCAAGGCCGCCTTCGTGCGGGACAAGCCCCACCTGAACGTGGGGACCATCGGCCACGTGGACCACGGCAAGACCACGCTGACCGCGGCCATCACCCGAGGTGACCCCGGGGGCCCCAAATTCCCCGGGAACGCCGGACAGCGGGAAGGGGCCGTGGGAAAACGGGGCGGGGGGGGGGTGGGCGATGGGGCAGAAAAACGGGAAAAAAGGGGGTTAAAATGGGGTGAAATGGTGAAAAAACGAGGGGAGAAATGGGTTAAAAAATGGGGCGAAAGTCCCGAGGGGACCCCAAATTCCCGGGAATCCCAGAAAAGCGAAGGGGGCGTGGGAATACGGGGGGGAGGGGAAATATGGGGGAGAAATGGGAACAAAAACGGGGGGAAAGGGTGAGAAAAGGGGAGAAATGCCCCAACCCCCTCCCAGTCCCAGGGGCCTCTCTCAGACTGGGCGCGGATCCCGAAATTCGGGGCCTCTCCGTGCTTTTCATGAGGGGAGGGGCTGAGTTCGGGCTGATTTTTGGGGGGATTTGTGGGGATTTTGGGGCCTCAGGGGGTCAGGCCCAGCTGAATAAGTTATTTTAGGGTTTAATTGCCTCAATTTCCCAGTTCCATGCCCTTCTGCTCGGACTGTGGTTGGACTTCGCTTTTAGCTGTTAGATCTTGATCTACAGAGGGGAAAGTGGCTGCAGACAACTGGAATGGGATGACAGTTCGGGGGGGATCGGGGCTGAATTTGGGTTGATTTTTGGGGGGATTCGTGGGGATTTTGGGGCCTCGGGGGGTCCCTGGAATGGGATGACAGTTCGATGGGGGATCGGGGCTGAATTCGGGCCGATTTCTGGGGGGATTTTCGGGGTCAGGAGGGTCCCCAGAGGGGGCAGCGGCTCGGGGCGGGGGGGGGTCGGTGACGGTTCCGGGGGGGTCCCCGCAGTGCTGTCGGCGGGGGGAGGGGCGCAGTTCCGGCCCTACGAGGACATCGACAGCGCCCCCGAGGAGAAGGCGCGCGGCATCACCATCAACGCGGCGCACGTGGAGTACAGCACCCCCAAACGCCACTACGCCCACACCGACTGCCCCGGCCACGCCGACTACGTCAAGGTCAGGGGCTTCCCCTGAAACCCCCCCCCCCCCCCCAGTTCCCAGGGAAGATCCCGGAATTCCCCCCCTCCAAAAAAAAAAAAAAAAAAAGCCCCGGGAAGAATCGGTTGGAAAAGGAGATTTTGTCAGGCGGGCGCTGCCCGGCGGCCGCTGGGGGAGCCCCAACAGAGACCCCAAAAATCCCCCCCCCCAGAGGCCCCAAAACCACTCGATTGCCGCCCGAAATCCTTCTCGGGGACCCCCAAAAATCACCCGAATCCTGAAGTTCCCGGAGAAAAACGCCCAAAGAAATGGGAATTCCTCCCGAAATCTCCTCTGACCCAAAATCCGGGTGTTTCACCCCAGAACATGATCACGGGCACCGCCCCCCCTCGACGGCGTCATCCTCGTGGTGGCCGCGACCGACGGCCAAATGCCCCAGACCAGGGAGCACCTGCTGCTGGCCCGACAGGTGAGAACGGGCGTGGCCAGGTGAGCTCCAGGTAAAAGGGCGTGGCCAAAGCAGCTCCACCCCTTCCCATTGGCCAGTGCAGCCCGGGGGGCGTTTCCTGGGGGGGGGAAGGGGTGTGTCCATGGCAGGGGCGTGGCCCCAGCCTCACCTGGCCCCACCTGAGCTCACCTGGCCACGGGGGGGTTGGGGTCTGGGGGCGTGTCCCTGACCCCGCTGACCCCTCCCTGCCCAGGTGGGGGTTGGGGTCTGGGGGCGTGTCCCTGCCCCCCCGCTGACCCCTCCCTGCCCAGGTGGGCGTCCGGCACGTGGTCGTTTACCTGAACAAGGCGGACGCGGGTGCCGGACCCGGAGCTGCTGCCGCTGGTGGAGCTGGAGGTGCGGGAGCTGCTCACGGAGTTCGGCTTCGACGGGGAGAACACTCCGGTGGTGGTGGGGTCAGCCCCTGTGCGCCCTGCAGGTGAGGCACCCCTGGGCTCGCCTGTGCGGCCCCATTGATCCGTCACGGATCGATAACTGATGGGTAGCGACCCCTGTGCCCCCAGGACCGTGAGCCCGAGCTGGGGCTGCAGTCGGTGCTGAAGCTCCTCGAGGCCGTGGACTCGCACATCCCGCAGCCCCCGCGGGACCTGGAGCGGCCCTGCCTGCTGCCCATCGAGGCCGTGCACTCCATCCCGGGTAATGACAGCTCTGACACACCTGTGTGATACCTGTCACACACCTGTGTTACACCTGTGTCACACCTGTGATACCTGTGTCGCACCTGTGTCACACCTGTGTGATACCTGTCACACACCTGTGTTACACCTGTGTCACACCTGTCACACACCTGTGTTACACCTGTCACACCTGTGTCACACCTGTCACACACCTGTGTCACACCTGTGTCACACCTGTCACACACCTGTGTTACACCTGTCACACCCTGTGTCATACCTGTGTCATACCTGTGTCACACCTGTGTCATACCTGTCACACACCTGTGTTACACCTGTGTCACACCTGTGATACCTGTGTCCCACGTGTGTCCCACCTGTGTCACACCTGCCCCACACCTGTCCCACCCCTATCCCACCCCTGTGTCCCCCCGTCCCCTCCCCCAGGCCGCGGCACCGTGGTCACCGGGACGTTGGAGCGCGGAACCCTCCGGAAAGGGGACGAGGTGGAGCTGCTGGGCTACGGCCGCCAGCTGCGGTCAGTGGTGACCGGTGAGTCCCGAGGGGCCCGAAGTGGCCCTTAACCGATGCTGAGTGACCCTTAACTGACCCAGAGTGACCAATAGCCAACTCTGAGTGACCCTTAACTGACCCGGAGTGACCAGTAGCCAACTCTGAGCAAGCCTGAGTGACCCTTAACTGACCATGAGCGACCCGTGAATGATGAGCGAGCTTAAGTGACCCGTAACTGCCCCATAGCACCCACACCGCACCCCACAGAGCCCCACAGAGCCCCACAGACCCCCACAGAGCCCCCACAGAGCCCCACATCCCACAGGGATTGAGATGTTCCACAAGAGCCTGGAGCGCGCCGAGGCCGGGGACAACCTCGGGGCGCTGCTGCGGGGGGCTCAAGCGCGAGGACGTGAGGCGGGGGATGGTCGTGGCCCAGCCGGGGACGCTGCAGCCCCAGCAGAAGGTGGAGGCACAGGTGGGTGTGGGGCAGGATTTGGGTGCCATGGGGCAGGAGGTGGGGGTCAGGATGGGGGGCAGGATTGGGGTCACGTGCAGCGGGATTTGGAGCAGGATTTGGGTCCTGTGGGGCAGGATGTGGGGGGCAGGATGTGGGGGTCAGGATGTGGGGCAGGAGGGAGCAGAGTGGGAGACGACTGAGGTGGGATGTGGGGTAGCTGTGGGGTTACGAGGGGCAGCTCCGGGGTTATGTGGGGCAGCTCTGGGGTTATGTGGGGCAAGCCGTGGGGTTACGTGGGGCAGCTCTGGGGTTATGTGGGGCAGGCCATGGGGTTACGTGGGGCAGCTCCGGGGTTATGTGGGGCAGCTCTGGGGTTATGTGGGGCAGGCTGTGGGGCAGAAGCACGAGCCGGAGTCGCTCCCCTCCCCGCAGGTGTACGTGCTCTCCCCGCAGGAGGGGGGACGCCACAAGCCCTTCGTGGCCCACTACTCGCCCGTGATGTTCTCGCACACCTGGGACATCGCCTGCAGGGTGCTGCTGCCCCCCGGCAAGGTCCGTGGGGCGGGGGGGGGCCGTGGGGCGGGCGCAGGGGCTCCGTGGGTCTCACCGCGCGCTCGCGCCCCCAGGAGCTGGTGATGCCGGGCGAGGACGCGGCGCTGACGCTGCTGCTGCGGCAGCCGATGGTGCTGGAGCAGGGCCAGCGCTTCACCCTCCGCGACGGCGCCCGGACCATCGGCACCGGCGTCGTGTCCCGGCTGCTTGCCGCTCGAGGCCTCGGAGCGCGAGCTCAGCTGGGGCTGAGCCCTCCCCTCGTTGCTGTGGGGCTGAGCCCTCCCCCATTGCTGTGGGGCTGAGCCCTCCCCCATGGCTGTGGGGCTGAGCCCTCCCCTCGTTGCTGTGGGGCTGAGCCCCTCCCCTCATTGCTGTGGGGCTGAGCCCTCCCCCATGGCTGTGGGGGCTGAGCCCTCCCCTCATTGCTGTGGGGCTGAGCCCTCCCCCATGGGCTGTGGGGCTGAGCCCTCCCCTCGTTGCTGTGGGGCTGAGCCCTCCCCCATTGCTGTGGGGCTGAGCCCCTCCCCCCATGGCTGTGGGGCTGAGCCCTCCCCCATGGCTGTGGGGCAGCGGAGCCCCTCCCCTCATTGCTGTGGGGCTGAGCCCTCCCCCATGGCTGTGGGGGCTGAGCCCTCCCCTCATTGCTGTGGGGCTGAGCCCTCCCCCTCGTTGCTGTGGGGGCTGAGCCCTCCCCTCATTGCTGTGGGGCTGAGCC
>NW_027183553.1:25228-131185 GCF_041296385.1 Aphelocoma coerulescens
TGCCCCCCGTTTCTGCCTCCCTGACCCCAATTTTGGCTCCCTAACCCCATTTTCGGGCTCCCTAACCCCATTTCCGGGCTCCCTAAGCCCATTTTCGGGCTCCCTTTCCCCATTTTCGGGCTCCCTTTCCCCATTTTTGGCTCCCTGACCCGATTCTGGCTCCCTGCCCCGCAGCACCTGCGGCTGTCGCTGAACGAGGCCGCGCAGTGCCGGGTGCAGCACCTCTGGTTCCAGAGCATCTTTGACATGCTCGAGCACTTCCGCGTGCACCCCATCCCGCTGGAGTCGGGGGGGCCCAGCGACGTCACCCTGCTCAGCTACGTGGTGGCCTCGCACCGGCTCTGCGGTGAGGAGGGGGCCCACAGGGGCCGGGGGGGTCCCAAACGGGGTCTGGGGGGGCCCAAAGGGGGTCTGGGGGGGCCCAAAGGGGGTCTGGGGGGGCCCAAAGGGGGTCTGGGGGGGCCCAAAGGGGGTCTGGGGGGTCCCAAACGGGGTCTGGGGGGTCCTAAACGGGGTCTGGGGGGGCCCAAAGGGGGTCTGGGGGGTCCTAAATGGGGCCTGGGGGGGCCTAAATGGGATCTGGGGGGGCCCAAAGGGGGTCTGGGGGGTCCTAAATGGGGCCTGGGGGGGCCTAAATGGGATCTGGGGGGTTCTAAATGGGGTCTGGGGGTTCCAAATGGGGTCTGGGGGGTCCTAAATGGAGTCTGGGGGGGCCCAAACGGGGTCTGGGGGGTCCTAAATGGGGTCTGGGGGGTCCAAATGGGGTCTGGGGGGGCCCAAAGGGGGTCTGGGGGGTCCAAATGGGGTCTATGGGGTCTGGGGGGTCCTAAATGGGGTCTGGGGGTTCCAAACGGGGTCTGGGGGGTCCTAAATGGGGTCTGAGGGGGTCCCAAGAGGGGTCCGGGGGTCCTGGGGGAGATTTGGGGAGTTTAGGGGGATTTTGGGGGTCGCGGGGGGGGATTTGGGGGGGATTTGGGCGATTTTGGGGATTCCCGGTTGGGGGCGGGGCAGTTTCGGGGGGTCGCTCCCAACCCCTCCCCCCCCCTTTTCCTCTCCCCTCCCCCCCCCCCAGGTCGCTCCGGGAGCCGCTCGACCATCGCCGACCCCTCCCCCACCCCCCCCGGACCCCCCCCGACCCCCCCTCGCCTCCCCCCCGCCCCTCCCCCACCCCCCCGACTGACCCCCCCCTCCCCCCTCCCCCCCCCCCCGCGGTACGAGACCCCTCCCCCACACAAACACTACAGGGGGGGAGGGGCGGCCTCACCCCTCCCCCGCCCCGCCCCTCCCCCACCCCCGAGGTTTATTTTTGTACGGGGGGGGTCGCGCCCCCCCCCGCCCCTCCCCCACCCCCCGTTTTGGGGGAATTTTGAGACAAAAAAGGGAAAAAAAAAAAAAAAAACAACAAAAAAACCGACGGGAATTTGGTGGTGTCGTGTCGGGGGGGGGAGGGGAGGGGGGAGGGGGAGGGGCGGTGCGGGGGTCCCGCTCCCAGTTTGTGGGGTTTGTCCCAGTTTGGGGAGGGAGTTGTCCCAGTTTGGGTCCCTTTCCCCATTTTTGGGGTCCTTTCCCCATTTTTGGGTCCCTTTCCCCATTTTTGGCTTTCTCCCGTTTTTTGGGGCCCGAACTCTTTTTTTTATTTTTTATTCCCCAAATCCCCCGAACCTGAATCCCCTCCCCCCGCCCCTCCCCCCCCCCTCACTGGGGGCTCTTGGGGGGGTCCCCATTGGCCTCCCCCCCCTCCCCTCCCCCACCCAGCGGCCCCCGGAACGTCCGCAGCCCCTCCCCCACCTGCCCCATGGCCACCGTGGCCACCAAGGGCTGCCCCGGCCCCTCCCCCTCCCCCCGGCCCCTCCCCCACCCCCAGCTCCTCCTGGGGGGGCACCGGCCCCGCCCACGCCCCCAGCGACCCCTCCCCCACCCGGTGCCGCCGCCAGCGCAGCCCCGCGGCCACCGCGGCCACCAGGGCCACCAGCACGGCCACCGCGGCCACCGCGGCCACCAGCCAGCTCGGGGGGCCCTGCTGGCCCGCGGCGGGGGGTTGGTGGCTCAGGGTGGGCGTTGGGTAGCCCACGGTGGCCCCCGCTGGCCGTTGGTGGCCCAGGGTGGGCGTTGGGTAGCCCATGGTGGCCCCTGCCGGCCGTTGGTGGCCCAGGGTGGGCGTTGGCGAGGTTTGGTGGCCCGGAGTGGTCCCCAGGGCTCGGTAGCCCCCAGCAGAGGTTTGGTAGCCCACGGTGGGCACCAGGGCTGGGGGATGGCTCTCAGTGGCCCCGGGCGAGGTTTGGTGGCCCTTGGTGGCCCTCAAGGTCACTTGGTGGCCCTGGGTAGCTGGTGAAGTCGCCAGGTGGCTCTCGGTGGCCGTTGAGGTCGGTTGGTGGCCCAGGGTGATCCCCAGGGCTTGGTGGCCTGGGGTGGTCTCTTGGTAGCCCAGGGTGGTCCCCGAGGTCAGTGGATGGCTCTTGGCAGCCACTGAGGTCATTTGGTAGCCCAGGGTGGTCACTTGGTAGCCCAGGGTGGTCGTTTGGTGGCCCAGGGTGGTCCTCGAGGTTAGTGGGTGGCTCTTGGCAGCCACTGAACTCATTTGGTAGCCCAGGGTGGTCACTTGGTGGCCCTCAGGGGCCACAGGGGTGGGAGAGGGGACTTCGGTGGCCCCCGGGGACGTTTGGTGGCCGCTGGTGGTCCCCAGGAGCTGCAGGTGGCCCATGGTAGCCACCGATCGGCTGAGGTGGCCCCAGGGGCTCGTGGTGGCCCCTGGGGTCACTTGGGGGCCGGAGGTGACGTCGGCGGCCCCTGAGGACGATCGGTGGCCCCCGGGGGGGGACGCGGTGGCCTCGGTGGCCCCTGGGGAGGGGGCGGTGGCCGCCAGGAGGATCCAGAGGGCCACGGGCAGGGGGGGGAGGGGCCCCATGGCCGGGGGGAGGACCTGGGGGTGGGGGAGGGGTCAGCGGCACCGAGGGACCCCCGCGGGACCCCCAAAATTCCCAAAACACCCCCGAAATCGCCCCAAGACTCTCTAAACGCTCCCAAAAACCCCAAATCCCCCCCAAATCCCCCCCGAATCCCCCCAATCCCCCCAAAATCCCCCAAATTCCCCCAGAATCCCCCAAATCTCCCCCAAAACCCCCCGGACCCCCCAAATCCCCCCGGACCCCCGCGGTACCTCCGGGGCGCTGGCGCGGGCGGAAGCGGCGGCGGGACAGGAAGCGCTGCTGGGGCGGGGCCCCCCAAAACCCCACAAACGCCCCAAAAACCCCACCCGGAGCTCGGGGAGGGCCCCGAAATCACCAAACCCAACCCCAAGAACTCGGGGACCCCAAAACCCCCCCGGAATGACCCCCAGTCCACTCCCCCCGAGGTTTTGGGGGGGGTCCCAAATCCCCTCAAAATTCAGGAGAATCCCCAGATCCCCCCGAATCTCCCCACATTCCACCGCCCCTCCTGATTGGTCGCTCCCAGTCTCCCCCCAGTCCCTCCCAGTTTGTCCCAGTCCATCCCAGTCCCTCCCAACCCCTCCCAGTCCATCCCACTCCATCCCAGTCCCTCCCAGTTTGTCCCAGTCCATCCCAGTTTGTCCCAGTCCATCCCAGCCCCTCCCAGTCCCTCCCAGTTTGTCCCACTCCATCCCAGTTCATCCCAGTACCTCCCACTCCATCCCAGTCCATCCCAGTTTGTTCCAGTCCCTCCCAGTCTGTCCCACTCCATCCCAGTCCATCCCAGTTTGTTCCAGTCCCTCCCAGTCCCTCCCAGTCCCTCCCACTCCATCCCAGTCCCTCCCAGTCCCTCCCAGTCCATCCCAGTTTGTCCCAGTCCATCCCAGTCTGTCCCACTCCATCCCAGTCCATCCCAGTTTGTTCCAGCCCCTCCCAGTCCATCCCACTCCATCCCAGTCCATCCCAGTCACACTCAGGAGCTGCTGCACAAACGTTTATTTCCTCCCCCCCCCTCCAAAATTTTGGGGACCCCCCCCAAGGGTGGGGCCCTAAGAGCCCCCAAACTCAGAGCCTTCATCGTCGTCATCCTCATCCTCGAACTGGGGCTGAACTGGGATGGACTGGGAGCCTTCCCAGGGCCCCCCCTGGGCTCGAGGCGAGCCCGGGGCTGGGTCGGATTCAGGGATTTTGGGATCGCCCTCGGAACCTTCCGGAAAGCCCCAAAGCTGCTGAAATTCGGCGTCGCTGAGCTCTTCTTCATCATCATCGTCATCGTCATCACTTTCATCCTCAAACTGGGGCCGAACTGGGCCGGACTGGGAGCCGAACCGGGCCGAAGGAGACCCCGGAAGCGGCTCCGGGTCGGGATTTTCCTCTTGGCCGTCCCCGGAACCTTCTGGAAGGTCCCAAAACCGATGGAAGAAGCGGGTGCCAGCGAGATCTTCATCCTCCTCCTCCTCCTCCTCCTCCCGCTCTGCCTCGTCCCCCACGAACCGGTCCCAGTCCGAGCCCTGCGGCGGCCACGGGGCCCCGTCCCCGACGCCGGCGCCGCCCTCGGGGGCCCTGGGGACGTAATCGTGGCACAGGGGCCCGGCCAGCGCGGGGCCGCAGGCCACGGCCACGGCGAACTCCAGGCGGCCGCCGCCGGGGAAGCAGGCGCGCTCCCGGAGGCCGCCGGCGCTCAGCGGCTCCCGGCACGTGCCCAGGGCGTCGTCGTCCCAGCCGTGGTCCTCGTCCCACACCTGCAGCTCCAGGCGGGCGCCGGGCAGCAGCCGCACCTCGCCCAGGTCCAGCCGCTGCTCCCAGCGCGGCCGCTCCGTGTTCCAGGCCGTGGTGGTGCGGGCGCGGCGGTCGCCGAAGGCCACCCTGACGTAGGCGTCGGTCGGGGACAGGAGGTCCCCGCGCCACCCGCGGCCGCCCCGGACCAGCACGGACAGGTGGGCCAGGCCGCGGTGGGCGGGGCAGCACGGGGACCCGCCCACGGGGGGAGGGGCGGCCGAGCAGGCGCAGTGGCACGGGTGCGGGGGAGGGGCCAGGCGGCCGTCGGCCTGGTCGGCGCGGAGGTCAGCGGCGTCGCCGGCTCGGCCGCCGCGTTGAGCTCGATGACCACGAAGACCACGTTGGCTGTCCCCTTGTTGGCCAAGAGCACCGGGTTGATTGTGTTGACCACCACCGAGACCGTCGTGATGCCCATTTTGGCCGCCATGATGGTCATGCCGGCCACCTTTTTCACCATCGTATTGACCATCGTGTTGACCAGCCCGTTGACCACCATCTTGGCCACCATGTTGACCCCCACGACCACCTTCTTGTGGACCACTAGGATGACCGTCAAGCCAACCAGCACCTTGACCAACACCTTGACTTCCACCATGACCACCGCGTTGACCGCGTTGACGTCCAGGCTGACCAAGACTTTGACCGCCCCGCTGACCGCCCCGCTGACCGCCCCGCTGACCGCCCCACTGATCGCCCCACTGATCGCCCCGCTGACCGCCCCCGCCGCCCGGGCCGGCGCAGCTGCAGTTGACGCGCAGGGCCCGCGCCGCGATGTAGCTGCTGATGGCCGCCCGGAGCGCCTGGCGCCGCGGGTCCCGCCGGGGCACCAGGGCGTGGAGCGGCCACAGGTCGGCCTCCACCATGGCCGGAGCCTCGGGGACGCTGCGGAGCCACCGCGAGAGCTCCTCCGGCCGGCCGAACGCCAGGTCGCCGTCCTGGCCGCCGCCGCCCTCCACCTCGAGCAGCCGCTCGCCGAAGAACTCGTTGAAGCTGACGTTGCCCTCGGTGGCCGCCCGCGCCGTCCGGCACGCGGCCGCGGTGACGCTGACCCCTCCGAAGGACGCCTCGGCCCGCAGGCAGTCGGACACCTCCTGGGCGCCCAGGCCGGCCATGGCGGCGCGGCACAGCCGGACGGCGGTCAGTGCCCGGACGTGACCCCCCAGCCGCGCCGCCCGCACCACGTGGGTGCCGTAGGCGGCCACCAGCTCGGCGTAGTCGGCGGCCGTGGCCGGGCTGAACTTGGGGGGCAGCGCCCGGACGGCCCGCAGGAAGTGGGGGGAGGGGCGGGCGGCCATGGGGTCCAGCCAGGTCCTGGAAGGGGAGAGAGAGAGAGAGAGGGGTGGGTTTGGGGTGGAATTGGGGGATTTTGGGGGGGTTTATGGGGATTTGGGGTGTCTAAGGGTGGGTCTGGAGGGGATTTTTGGTGGATTTGGGGGGGGTTTGGGGCGACGGGAGGAAGGGATGGGGGAGGAGGAGGAGGAGAGGAAGGAGGTGAAGGTGGAGGAGGAGGAAGATGGGGATGAAGGTGAAGGTGAGGACGATGAGGATGGAGAGGAAGATGAAGATGAGGATGATGAAGATAAAAATGAGGATGATGAAGATAAAAATGAGGATGAGGATGGTGAGGATGAAGGAGCTGAAAACAGAGATGAAGATGGAGATGGAGATGAGATGGAAATGAAGATGAGGATGGAGATGAGGATGGAGATGAGGATGGAGATGGAGATGGAGATGGAGATGGAGATGGAGATGGAGATGGAGATGGAGATGGAGATGGAGATGAAGATGAGGCTGGAGATGAGGATGGAGATGAGAATGAGGATGAGGATGAAGGTGAGGATGAAGCCGCCGCCGCTGGCGAGCCCGCCGAGGCCGAAGGCCGCTCACCAGTAGAACGCGCACTTGACGTGCAGCCAGCTCAGCGCGCTCCGGTCCTCCCGCTGCCACCGCAGCCCCTCCTGCGCCAGCCGCGACTGCGACGCGGCCGCCACCAGCCCGGGCCCGCCGCGCCCGCCCGGCCCCAGCGCCGCCAGCCCGAGCCGCCAGCCCCGGGTCACCGCCGCGGCCACCGCCCCCCCCACGGCCGCCGCCCCCGCCGCCACCCGCGACCCCCGGCGGCAGCGGCGCCCCGAGTGCCACCCCCCGACCCCCGGCGGCAGCCGCCGCTCCGCCCCGCCCCGCAGCGCGTCCGGGCACAGCCGGCACCGCCCGGCGCCGCCGCCCAGCTCCAGCACCCGCCCGCCCGCCGCGCCCAGCGTGGTCACATCGAGCCCCCGGCCCAGCGCCCGCGGCCCCGGGGCGGCGGCGGCGGCGGCGCAGGCGGCGGGCGGGGCCCGGTGACAGAGCGGGGCCACGGCCCCGGGCGAGGCGGCGACCACGGCGAGCAGCAGGAGCGGCACCTGCGGGGAGGGGGACGCGGTCGGGGGACCTGCGGGGGGCGCTGGGGACGCGGGAGGCGGCAGGGGGAGGTTGAGGGGTCGGGGGGACATCGGGGACATTGGGGACACTGGGGAGGGGTCGGGGGGACACTGGGGACATTGGGGACACTGGGGAGGGGTCAGGGGGACATTGGGGACATTTCAGGGGTCAGGGGGACATTGGGGACATTGGGGACACTGGGGAGGGGTCAGGGGGACATTGGGGACATTTCAGGGGTCAGGGGGACATTGGGGACATTGGGGACACTGGGGAGGGGTCGGGGGGACACTGGGGACATTGAGGGGTCCGGGGAACATTGGGGAGGGGTCAGTGGGACACTGGGGACATTGAGGGGTCCGGGGGACATTGAGGGGTCCGGGGGACATTGGGGACATTCAAAGGGATTGGGGACATCGGGGACACTGGGGAGGGGTCGGGGGGACACTGGGGACATTGGGGACATTGGGGAGGGGTCAGGGGGACACTGGGGACACTGGGAAGGGGTCAGGGGGACATTGGGGACATTGAGGGGTCAGGGGGACACTGGGGACATTGAGGGGTCCGGGGGACATTGAGGGGTCAGGGGGACATCGGGGACACTGGGGAGGGGTCGGGGGGACACTGGGGCCATTGGGGCCATGGAGGGCTCAGGGGACTCGGGGGGGACCCGAGGACACGGAGGGGGGAGGGGCGAAGGGGCCCCTGTCACCACCGCCCCCCCCCCCCCGTTGTCACCTCCCGACACCTTCCGGTGTCACCCCCGCGGCACCGCCCCCCCCGCGGCCGCAGCCCCCGCAGCCCCCGCTGACCCCTTCCTGTCCCCTGAGCCCTCCCCGCGCCCCCAAATGCCCCAAAATGTCCCCAATTCCCTCTCAAATGCCCCCAAATGCCCCCAAATGCCCCAAAATGTCCCCAATTCCCTCTCAAATGCCCCCAAATGCCCCCAAATCCATCCCAAATGCCCCCAAATGCCCCCAAAATGTCCCCAATTCCATCCCGAATGCCCCCAAATGCCCCCAAAATGTCCCCAATTCCCTCTCAAATGCCCCCAAATGCCCCCAAATGCCCCCAAATGCCCCCAAATGTCCCCAATTCCCTCCCAAGTGTCCCCAAATGCCCCCAAATGTCCCCAATTCCATCCCAAATGCCCCCAAAATGTCCCCAAATGTCCCCAATTCCCTCTCAAATGCCCCCAAGTGTCCCCCAATGTCCCCAAAATGTCCCCAATTCCCTCCCCGAAGCCCCAAAATGTCCCCAGTTCCATCCCAAATGCCCCCAAATGCCCCAAAATGTCCCCAATTCCCTCCCAAATGCCCCCAAATGCCCCAAAATGTCCCCAATTCCCTCCCAAATGCCCCCAAATGCCCCCAAAATGTCCTGAAATGTCTCCAAATGCCCCCAAATTTCCCTGCCCTTGTCCCCGATGTCCCTCTGTCCCCCCCAAATGTCCCCAAGCCCCCCCAGCGTCCCCCCCTCACCATCTCGTGGCCCTTTCGGGGACAATTCGGGGGACACGGGGGGTGGGGGAGGGGCAGGATGTGACCAGGCCCCTCCCCCACCCCCCCTCTGCCCTCTCCCCGGGACCGGATGGGGGGGGGGAGGGGCGAGAAATTTGGGGGCGAATTTTGGGATTTGGGGGCATTTCGGGGGGAGTTTTAAGGATTCGCGGGAGTTTCAGAGATTTGGGGGAATTCTTTGGGATATTTTGGGGAATTTGGGGGGATTTGGGGGAGTTTTAGGGGTTCTGGGGGGGTTTGGGGCAATTTTGGGGGGCTTTGGGATTTTCGGGCATTTGGGGGCATTTGGGGCATTTTGGGATTGGCGATTTTGGCGCCGTTTTTTGGGGGGGCTGGGGGGGATTTGGGGCATTTGAAGCTTTTGGGGCACAGGATTTTTGGGGTGATTTTTCAGGAATTCAGGACTTTTGAGAGAACTGAGAATTCCGAGCACCTTCCCTTCGATTGGGGGGACAAAACCGGGAAAGGGCTGGGAAAGTTTGGGCCAATTCTGGAACTTTCTGGGGTAATTTTTGCTTTTTTTTTTTTTGGGGGGGGGGGGGGGGTTGGAGGGGGCGATTTTGGGGGGGGGAGGGGCAGGTTGGGCTTTTTTGGGGTGAAATTCGTGGGGGTTTTCGGTGGATTTCAGGATTTTGGGAGGGAACTTTAACGTGGTTCCGGTTTTGGGGCGTTTTCGAGGGGTTTTGGGGCCTTTTGGAGCCCAAACCGCGGCGCTTTTGGGGTGCAAAGTGCTTTATTGGGGCCCGCCGCGCGTGACGTCACCGCGGGCGGGGCTTACAGTGATCGACGTCGGTGCTGACCAATGGGAGCCGCCCGGGGGCGGGGCCAGCGCCCAGCGCCATGAGGTCACCGCCGGCCAATGGGACGCGCCCGCGGGCGGGGCCCCGCGGTGATTGACAGCGGCCGCAGCCAATGGGGCGCCCCCGGGGCTACCCCGCGGCCACCGAGGCGGCGATGATGGCGACCAGGACGATTATCGCGACAGAGACGCAGGCGGCGAACGCCAGGCGCTTCTGCGGACCAGTACGGACCAATTGGGCCCAGTCCGGGCCTGTGGCAACCCCGGCACCGGGCTGGGGGAGCCCCCCAGTAACTCCCAGTTCCCTCCCAGTACGGACCAGTCCAACCCAGTGACCCCAGTAACTCCCAGTCCCTCCCAGTCCTCTCAAACCCCTCTAAACTCACTCAAATCCCCTCCCAGTTTATCCCAGTTCCCCCCAGTCCCTCCCAGTCCCCCCAAATCCCCGTCAAATCCCTCTAAACTCACCCAAATCCACCCCAAATCCCCTCCCAGTTCCCCCCAGTCCCCTCCCAGTCCATCGCAGTTCCCCCCAGTCCCTCCCAGTTCCCCCCAATCCCCTCCCAGTCCCTCCCAGTTTGCCCCAATCCCCTCCCAGTCCCCTCCCAGTCCCTCCCAGTTCCCCCCAGGCCCCTCCCAGTCCCTCCCAGTTTGCCCCAGTCCCTCCCAGTGACCTTGCGTGCCCCCTGCTGGCGCCGCCGGGCCTGGCTCAGGTGGCCCCGGCCCTTGCCCAGGTGCGCCCCCGAGTCCTGCACGTGGCGCTCGATGCGATCGATCACCTCGCCCTGCACCAGTACGGACCAGTATGAACCGGTATGGACCAGTACAGACCAGTATGGACCCCCCAGCTCAGCCCAGTTCATCCCAGCTCCCTCCCAGTGCCCCCAAATCTCCTCCCCGTCCCTCCCAGTCCGTCCCAGTCCCTCCCAGTCCCACCTGGGCCTCCACGGTGCCCCCCAGTAACTGGAAGAGCTCCCCCAGTTCCCGCAGGCCCCTCTCGAGCCGCTGCAGGTCCCGGTGCCGCTCCCCGACCTCGTCCAGCGCCGCCCGCGCCGCCCGCGCCGCGCCCAGCACCTGCGGGGACGCCGAAATGCACCCCAAAATCCACCGGGGAGCCCCAAACAGCCCCAAACCCCGAAATGCACCCCGAAATGCACCCAAAATCCACCCCAAAAACCACCCCGAAATGCACCCCGAAATGCACCGGGGAGCCCCAAAACAACCCCAAATCCCCAAAAAACCACCCCGAAATCCACCCCGAAATGCACCCAAAATCCACCCCAAAAACCACCCTGAAATGCACCCCGAAATGCACCGGGGAGCCCCAAAACAACCCCAAATCCCCAAAAAACCACCCCGAAATCCACCCCGAAATCCACCGGAGAGCCCCAAACAACCCCAAAACCCAAAAAAAACACCCCAAAATCCACCCCAAAATCAACCAGGGAGCCCCCAACAACCCCAAATCCCCAAAAAATCCACTCCAAAACCCCGAAATTCCCCCAGAAATCCACCCCGAAACCCCGAAAAAACACCCAAAATCGCCCAAATCTCCCCAAAACCTCAGAAAATCCCCCCAAATCCCCAAAACTCCCCGAAATCCCCCCAAAACCAACCCCAAGCCCCTCCAAAACATCCCCCCAGCCGCCAAAAATCCCCCAAATCCCCCCAAAAACAACCCCAACACCTCCCAGCCCCCCCTCAAAGCCCCAAAATCCCCCCAAAACGCCCCAAATCCCCCAAAACCCACGTTGGACACGAAGACCTCGCTGTGCCCCGACTCCAACATCTGCTCCAGCTCCTCCTCCGACAGCGGGGGGCTCCCGGCTGCGCACCCCAAATCGGGCAAGGAGACCCCAAAACGGCGTCAGGGACCCCACAAATGGGGAAAGGGACCCAAAAATGGGGAAAGAGACCCAAAAATGGCGTCAGGGACCCCGGAATTGGGGAAAGGGACCCAAAAATACCCAAAAATGGGGAAGGAGACCCTGGAAATGGGGAAAGAGACCCAAAAATGGGGAAAGGGACCCCAAAATGGTGTCACGGACCCCAAAAATGGGGAAAAGGACCCAAAAATGGGGAAAGGAGCCCAAAAATGGAGAAAAGGACCCCAAAAACGGCATCAGGGAACCTGGAAATGGGGAAAGGGACCCAAAAATGGGGAAAGTGACCCCAAAACAGCGTCAGGGACCCCGGAAATGGGGAAAGAGACCCCAAAACGACGTCAGGGACCCCGGAAATGGGGAAAGGGACCCAAAAATACCCAAAAACGGGGAAAGGGACCCAAAAGCGGGGTTGGGGGACCAAACCTGGGATTCTGGGCCCCTCCCCCCCCCCCCCCCAATTCCGGGGCCCCCCCTGGAACTCCAGGGACCCCTCCCCAAATTTCAGCTCCTCCCTCTGATTTTGGGGACCCTCCCCCGGGGATTTTTGAAACCCTCCCAGGATTTTGGGACCTCCCCAAATTTTTTGGGACCCCCCCCCCCCCCCCCCCCAAATTTTGGGGCGGCCCCTCCCCCACCGATGTGGAGCTGCCGCCGGATCCGGTCGAGGCTGCGCTGCCGGTACCGGGCCTGGGCGGCCTGGAGGCGTCCGGTGACCCCCCAAAACTGCTGGGCCAGGACCCCGTGCTGGGGGGGACCCCAAAAATCCGTCAGGGCGCCCCAAAAAACCCCGAAATTCCCCAAATCCCTGGGAAAATCCACCCAGGAACAGCCAAAATCCACCCCAAAACCCCCCAGGAATGACCAAAATCCACCCAAATCCACCCAAAATCCCACCCAGGGACCTCCCAAAACTGCTGGGCCAGGACCCCCTGCTGGGGGGGGACCCCAAAAATCGGTCAGGGCGCCCCAAAAAACCCTGAAATTCCCCAAATTCCTGGGAAAATCCCCCCAGAAATGGCAAAAAATCCCCAAATCCCCCCAAAAAACCCCAAATCCCCCCAGAATCCATCAGGGACCCCCCAAAAAAATCCCCAAATCCCCCCCAAAAAACCCCAAATCCCCCCAAGCCCCACCTGGGTGCGCCGCAGCCGGGCCCCGATGGAATTCGGGTTCTCCTCGTCCTCCTTGGCCGGCTCCAGGCCTGGGACCCCAAAATGGGCTCAGAAACCCCAAAAACGGGACCGGGACCCCAAAACTGGGGTGGTTTTGGGGTATTTTGGGGTGGTTTTAGGGTGTTTTGGGGTATTTTGGAAGGTTTTTTAGGGCCTCAGGGTGTTCTTACGGTGCTTTGAGGTATTAAGGGGTGGTTTGGGGGCGTTTTTGGGGTGCTTTGGGGTATTAAGGGGTGGTTTTGGGGTGGTTTTGGGGTGTTTTGGGGGGTACCTCGCAGCCCCCCCCGGATCTCCCGCGTCAGCTCCTGGATCTCATCCCGGAGTTGCTGCAAATCCCGCTGGAGCTCTGGGGGTACCAAAACCACCCCGAATCACCCCAAAATCCACCCCAAAACCTACCCCAAAACCACCCAAAACCCACCCCCAAAATCCACCCAAAATCCACCCAAAACCCACCCCAAATCACCCCAAAATCCACCCCAAAACCACCCAAACCACCCCGAAATCACCCAAATCACCCTAAAACCACCCCGAATCACCCCAAAACCCACCCGAAATCCACCCAACCCCCCCCCCAAATCCCCCCCAGATCCCTCTGCAGCCCCGGGAGCTGCAAAATGCCCCCAAATCCCCTGAAATTCCCCCCCAACCTCCCCAAAATCCCGCCGGGATCACCCAAATCCCCCAAAATCCCCCCAAATTCCCCAAAATCCCCCAAATCCCCCCCGGAGCGTTACCCGGGGGGGGGAGGGGGCAGCCCAGCACCAGCTCCTGCTGCTGCTCCAGCGCCGCCAGCTTCAGCTCCAGCGCCCGCAGCCCCGCCCGCACCCGCCGCGCCTGTCGCGATAGAGACCGCTCAGATCGCAACAGGGACAACCCGTACGGCACCTCGCGTCACGATAGAAACGCCCTGTATCGCGATACGGGCACCTCGTATCGCGACATAACCCTGCCAGAGCTGTGCCGCAGCAGACCCGCGCGCCTGCCGCGATAGGGACGCCTCGTATCGCGATAGGGACGCACCCTATCGGGGTGAAATCACGGCAGAACCGCGACCTATCGAGGCCTGTCACAACAGGGCCGCGGGGCGGGATAAAGAGATGCAAATGAGATGCAAATGAGATGCGAATGAGATGCGAATGAGGCGCGGCCGGACCCACCTGGGCCAGGACGGGGTCGCTGGGGGGGCAGAGCCGCCCCTCCCCCCCCTCCGAGTCCGAGTCCGAGTCCGAGGCCTGCTGGGAAATTCCCCCGTTTTGGGTCCAAAACCCCCAACTTTGGGTGCAAAATCCCCGAGTTTGGGTCCCCTTTCCCCATTTCTGGGTCTTTCCCCCCATTTTTTGCGTCCCTTCTCCCTTTTGGCGCCCACTCTCCCCAGTTTTCGGGATCCCCGATCCCAATTTTTGGATCCCTTTTGCCCATTTTTGGCGTCCTTCTCCCCCTTTTGGGGATCCCTGATCCCATTTCTGGGGATCCGTTCCCATTTTTTCAGTCTTTGCTCCCATATTTAGGATTCTTCTCCAACTTTTGCGCCCCTTTTCCCATTTTTCCGGGTCCCCGATCCCATTTTTGCGCTTATTTTACCCCTTTTTGGGTCCAAATCGTCATTTTTTGCGACCCCGATCCCATATCTGGGCTCCCCGATCCCATATCTGGGCTCCCCGATCCCAATTTTGGGCTCTTTTGCCCATTTTCCGGCTCTTTTCCCCCGTTTTTTGGGCTCTCGCCTGGCGCAGTTCCCGCGTCCGGTCCCTCATGGTGGCGAAACGGAAGTGGCCGCGCTGCGCAGGCGCAAAACAGACGGCCGAAACCATCGAGAGAGGCCGCTCTGGCCGCCAAAACCATAGAGAGGGGAAAAAAGTTCTCCAGTACCATAGAGACAACCGGAAGTCCTCCAATAGCATAGAAAAAACCCGGAAGTTCTCAAAACCATAGAGACGTTCCGGAAGTCCTCCAAAACCATAGAGAAAAACCGGAAGTTTTCAAAAAAAACCATAGAGACGTTCCGGAAGTCCTCCAATACCATAGAGAAGAACCGGAAGTTTTCAAAAAACCATAGAGACGTTCCGGAAGTCCTCCAATACCATAGAGAAGAACCGGAAGTTTTCAAAAAACCATAGAGACGTTCCGGAAGTCCTCCAAAACCATAGAGAAGAACCGGAAGTTTTCAAAAAACCATAGAGACGTTCCGGAAGTCCTCCAAAACCATAGAGGTAAACCGGAAGTTTTCTAAAAACCATAGAGATGTTCCGGAAGTCCTCCAGAACCATAGAGATAAACCGGAAGTTTTAAAAAAAACCATAGAGATGTCCCGGAAGTCCTCCAAAACCATAGAGAAGAACCGGAAGTTTTCAAAAAAACCATAAAGACGTTCCGGAAGTCCTCCAGAACCATAGAGTCGAACAGGAAGTTTTCAAAAAACCATAGAGACGTTCCGGAAGTCTTCCAAAACCATAGAGATGAACCGTAAGTTTTCTAAAAACCATAGAGATGTTCCGGAAGTACTCCAAAACCATAAAGATAAACCGGAAGTTTTCAAAAAAACCATAGAGACGTCCCGGAAGTCCTCCAAAATCATAGAGACAAACCGGAAGTTTTCAGAAAAACCATAGAGATGTTCCGGAAGTTCTCCAATACCATAGGGATTAACCCGCAGTTTCCCAAAAACCATAGAGACAATCCGGAAGTCGTCCAACACCATAAAGACTAACCGGAAGCTCTCAGAAAACCATAGAGATTTTCTGGGAGTCATCCAATACCATCGAGAATAGCCGGAAGCTCTCAATAAAACCTTAGAGAGGAGCCGGAAGTCTTCCAAGAGCATCGAGAGGAGCCCCCGAAGAGCTGAGGCGGCTCCGGACGCACCTGGGGAGGGGTCGGAGGTCCCCCAGGTGCTCCCCAGGTTCCCGGGAGGATTTGCGGCCGATTTTGGGACGTAACGCGCCCTTTGATTGGTCGAGGGGCGCGGCCTTGTTGGCCGAAGGCGTAACGCGCGCTTTGATTGGTTGGTTGGCGGGGGGCGCATGTAACGCGCGCGCTGATTGGCCGGCGGGAACCGAGAGGCGGGGAGAGCAAGGGGAGCGGTTTAAGCGGCCGGCGCTGATTGGTCAGAGCCGCAAACGGGGCGTGGCCGGGCGGTGCCACTTCCGGGGCCCGGCGGGAGCGGCGCGGCGGCGCCAGGGGGCGGTAAGAGCCCCGGGGGCGTTGCCATGGCAACGGAGCGGCCCATTGGGGTCCGGAGGGGGAGCAGGGGGCAGCGGGAGCCCCCGGGAGGGGACTGGGAGGGGTTTGGGGGGCTCCTGGGGTAACTGGGGGTCTCGGGAAGGGAACTGGGAGGGGTTTGGGAGGTTGCGGCGGGAACGGGGAGGGAGCTGGGGGCCCGGGGGGAACTGGGAGGAGTTTGGGGGGGTCCTGGGATAACTGGGAGGCTCAGGAAAGGAGCCTGGGGCTCTGGGGGCACCGGGACTCCTTTAAACGAGATTTGTGGGGTCCCGCCCACCTGAGACCCCCCCTTTAGCCCCCTGCGACTCCTCTCGAGGGGATTCCGGGGTCCCGCCCTGAGCCCCCCGCGGGTCCCACCTGGGCCAGGTGCGATGGCGGAGCCGGAGCCCGACCCCGAGGAGGCTCCGGGCGCCCCCCGGGACCCCCCCGGGCCCCTGGCCCTGCTCAAGGCGCGGGCGCTCGACGTCACCTTCGAGGTGGGGGACGAGTACGAGATCATCGAGACCATCGGCACCGGCGCCTACGGCGTGGTCAGCTCGGCCCGGCGCCGCGACACCGGTGGGGACTCACCCGGGGACGCCTGGGGGGTATGGGGGGGCCGGGGGATACCTGGGGACACCTGGGGCCACCTGGAGACACCTGGGGGGGTTGGGGACACCTGGGGACACCTGGGGAGGTTGGGGACACCTGGGGACACACCTGGGGACACCTGGGAACAGCTGGGAAGGTTGGGGACACCTGGGGACAGACCTGGGGACACCGGGGTCATCTTTGGACACCTGGGGCCCCCTGGGTGGGACATTTGGGGCCACCTGGACACCTGGATCCCCTTTTTCCGGACGTCCCCACCCCCTCCTCAGTCCCCTCGGGAGTGTCCCAGGTGCCTGACCCCGTCCCCCCCGGGTGGGGCTGTCCGGTGGCCGCCCCCCCCCACCGCAGGCCAGCAGGTGGCCATCAAGAAGATCCCGAACGCCTTTGACGTGGTGACCAACGCCAAGCGGACGCTGCGGGAGCTGAAGATCCTGAAGCACTTCAAGCATGACAACATCATCGGCATCAAGGACATCCTGCGGCCCACGGGGCCCTACGGCGAGTTCCGCTCCGTGTGCGTCCCCGCAGGGCCGGCGGGGCTGGGAGGGCGAAGGGATGGAGGTCAAGGGGTCAGCGGAGGGGTTGGGGACGTCCTTGGGGTGGGTTGGGGTGGGTTGGGGTGGGTTTGGTGTGGTTGGTCAAAGGTTGGGGGTTTGGGGGGTCTTAGGGGCTCTTGGGGGGTCTTGGGGGGGTCAGTGTGGTCAGCGGGGCCAAGGTCACCGTGGCTAAAGGCAAGACGGCCAAAGCCAACAGGGTCAACACGGCCGAGGTCAACGCCATCAACACGGCCGGCGACGCTTGGCCAACGTCACCGTGGCTGATGGCAGCGCGGTCAACGTCAGTCGGCCAAAGTCCACGTGGTCAACGTGGTCGTGGGCAACTGGGCAACGTCAGTGTGGTCAATGTCCTTTGGTCAAAAGCAACGGGGTCAACAAGACTAAGGTCACCATGGCCAACGTGGTCACCGCCATGGCCAATGTGGTTGCCATGGCCGATGTCACCGTGGCCAACATAAATTGGCCAAAGTCCACGTGGTCAACGAGACCGAGGTCACCGTGGTCATCGCCACGGCCAACGCCCGCCCTTCCCCTCCCCCCCGCAGGTACGTGGTGCTGGACCTGATGGAGAGCGACCTCCACCAGATCATCCACTCGGCGCAGCCGCTGACGCTGGAGCACGTCCGCTACTTCCTGTACCAGCTGCTGCGCGGCCTCAAGTACATCCACTCGGCCAACGTCCTGCACCGCGACCTCAAGCCCAGCAACCTGCTGGTCAACGAGAACTGCGAGCTCAAGATCGGCGACTTCGGCATGGCGCGGGGGCTGGGCGCCGACCCGCGCCAGGCCAAGGCCTTCCTCACCGAGTACGTGGCCACGCGCTGGTACCGCGCGCCGGAGCTGCTGCTGTCGCTGCACCGCTACACCCGCGCCATCGACATGTGGTCGGTCGGCTGCATCTTCGCTGAGATGCTCGGCCGGCGCCAGCTCTTCCCCGGCCGCAACTACGTCCACCAGCTGCAGCTGATCATGGCCGTGCTGGGGACGCCGCCCGCCGGCGTCATGGCGGCCATCGGGGCCGAGCGGGTGCGGGCCTACGTGCAGAGCCTGCCGCCGCGCCCGCCGGTGCCCTGGGAGAGCCTGTTCGGCGCGGCCGAGCCGGCGGCGCTGGCGCTGCTGGGGCGGATGCTGCGCTTCGACCCGCGGGAGCGCGTGGGCGTGGCCGAGGCGCTGCGGCACCCGTTCCTCGCCAAGTACCACGACCCCGAGGACGAGCCCGAGTGCGTCCCCGCCTTCGACTTCGCCTTCGACCGCCAGGCGCTCACCAAGGAGGAGATCAAGGCGGCCATCGTGGCCGAGATCGCCGACTTCCACGCGCGCCGCGACGGCATCCGGCGCCAGATCGCCCTGGCCCCCTCGGGCGGGGGCGGTGCCGCGGTCAACGGCACAGCGGGCGGGGGTGACGGTGCCATGGCTGTGGCCAACGGCGGGGTCAACAACGCGAGCGTCGGCGACGTCGCCATGGTCAACGCGGCCAACAGCGTCGGCATGGCCGACGCCGGCGTTAACGCGGCCAACGTCAACAAGGCCAGCGTCAGTATGGTCAACGTGGGCAACACCAACCTCAACGTGGCCAATGTCGCCATAGGCAACTCCGGCATCAACGTGGCCAACGCCACCGTGGGCAACTCCAGCATCAATGTGGCCAACGCCGCCATGGGCAACCCTAGCATCAACGTGGCCAATGCCGCCATGGCCACCGTCACGGCTGCCAACGGCCCGGCCTGGCCGCCCTGTGCTGACGTGGACATGCCCAGCCCCGGCCCCGCCCCTGACTGCCCCATGGACTCCCCGCGGGTGAAGGCGGAGCCGGGTGCGCCGGCGGCCCCCAAGAGGGACGGCGCCATCTCCGACGACACCAAGGCCGCCCTGAAGGCGGCGCTGCTCAAGTCGGCCATGAGGAACAAGAGCAAAGGTGAGGGGGCACCTGGGGGACCTGTGGGGGGCCCGGGGCGGGGAGGGGCTCAAACCGGGCTCTTCTGGGTCTTGGGGATTGGTTGGGCTTGGGTTGGGTTGAGTTGGGTTGAGTTGAGTTGTGATTGGCTGACCTGAGTCGCCTTTGGTGACCCCACCCCTCCACCCAGAGCCGCCCTGTGCCGCCCCTGAGGCGCCCGAGGGCCGCAAGCCGGTGACGGCGGCCGAGCGGCAGCGGGAGCGGGAGGAGAAGCGGCGCCGCCGGCAGGAGCGCGCCAAGGAGCGCGAGAAGAAGCAGCGGGAGCGCGAGCGCCGCGAGCCCCGGGGCCGCGGTGAGGGCCTGCAGGGCCTCGTCCTCACCGACGACGACCGGCACCTCCTGGAGCGCTGGACCAAGATGCGCGACAGGGCCCCCCCGCGCCAGCCGCCCCCGCCCCGCCCCCCCCGCCCCGGCCCCGCCCCCCTGCCCCGCCCCACCCTGTGCCGCGGCCCCCGAGGCCTGGCCGGGCCCCGAGGTGTGGGTGGAGCCTCCTGCCGGCCCCGGCCCCGCCGACGCCGATGTGGCCACGGTCACCCAGCAGCTCTCCAAGTCGCAGGTGAGGGGTTGGGGTGGCCCATGGGGGTCCCCTGGGTGCCGCCGCCCCTCCCTCACTGCCCCCCTGCCCGCAGGTGGAGGATCTGCTCCCCCCTGTCTTCCCGGTGACCCCCAAGGGCAGCGGCGCCGGTTACGGCGTCGGCTTCGACCTGGAGGAGTTCCTCAGCCAATCACTGGACATGGTGGGGGACGCCAAGGACAGGTGGGCCTGGAGTTGGGTCGGGTTGGGTTGGGTTGGATTGAGTTGAGTTGGGTTGAGTTGAGTTGGGTTGGGTTGGGTTGGGTTGGGTTGGGTTGGGCTGGGTTGGGTTGGGTTGGGTTGGGTTGGGTTGGGCTGGGTTGGGTTGGGTTGAGTTGGGTTGGGCTGTGTTGGGCTGGGCTGTGTTGGACTGGGTTGAATTGGGTTGTGTTGGGTTGGGTTGGGCTGGGTTGGGTTGGGTTGAATTGAGTTTGGTTGGTGTTTGGCCCCCCCTGACGCCCCGCCCCTCTCCCCGCAGCCAGGGGGACTCGGCGCCGCTCTCGGCGTCGCTCTTGGCCGATTGGCTGGAGGTTCACCGCCTCAGCCCCGCCGCCCTCGAGAGCCTCCAGCGCGACCTCCAGCTCGGCTCCCCGATGCTCTTGGCCGACGACCTCCCGGACCCCTGACCCGTGGGGAGCCCCGCCCCCTGTGGCCCCAGCCACGCCCCCTGGTGCCTTGGCCCCGCCCCAATTAAAGTTTGTACGGAAACGACGCCGTCCTGTCGTGTCTCGACGGGGGCCCCGTGGGAGGGGGTCTCTCTCTCTCTCTCTCGGGGGGCCCTCGAGGGGCTTGGGGGGCTCCGCGGGACCGCGTTGGAGGTGTAGGACCCCCCGGGCCCCCCGAGGAGGAGGAGGAGGAGGAGGAAGGAAGGAAGGAGGCAGAGCCGGGTGCGTTTGTGGCAATGGGTTTCGTAGCAAATACATCACAGACCACGAGGGGGCGATACAGAGCGCGGGGGGCGCGGGGGGACCCCCGGCCCCGCCCCAACTCTGGCACCGCGCGGCATTGGGGGGGGGGGGAGGGGGAGGGACAGCGCGGGGGGACCCCCAAAACCACCCCCGGCCCCGGCGCGTCAGGGTGGGGGTGGGGGCGCGGGGGGAGCGGCGCGGCGGCGACCCCTGCGGGGCGGGAAATCTAAGTGGGGGTGGTTCGGCCGGTGGGGGAGGGGAGCGATGGGGGGTGGGGGGGGAGGGGCGTGGGGGGATGGGTGGGAGGGTGATGGGGACGTTGGGTCGTTGAGGGGGTGGTTGGGTCATCGATGAGGTCGTTGGGTCATCGATGGGGTGGTTGGGTCATCGATGAGGTCACTGGGTCACTGATGAGGTAATTGGGTCATCGGTGGGTCATCGATGAGGTCATTGATGAAGTCATTGGGTCGTTGATGAGGTTGTTGGGTCATCAATGAGGTAATTGGGTCATTGATGAGGTCACTGGGTCATCGATGGGGTTGTTGGGTCACCAGTGGGGTCACTGGCTGGGGGATGGGATGTGTGGGTGGGCAGCTGGCCAGTTGGGTGGGGGATGGGTCAGTAACTGGTCAGTCGGGTCATTACTGGTCAGTCGGGCAAGGGGCTGGTCATGAACTGGTCAGTTGGGTGGGGGAGGGGTTGATGGGCTGGGAGGTTCATTGGCCAAGGGAGTGACCAGCTGGGTGGGTGAGAGGATGGGGGGTGACCAGTCAACCAGCTGGGAGGGTACTGGTTTAACTGGTCAGTGAAGGGTTGACCAGTTGGGTGATGGTTTAACCAGTTGGGTGGGTGATGATTGAACTGGTCAGTGATGGCTGAACTGGTTGGGGGAGGTCAGTGGGGGTGTGATGGCACCGGCGCGGTGGGACTGGGATGGGCCAACCCAACCCATCCCAACTCAACCCAATCCAACCCAACACAACCCAACGCAACTCAACGCAACCCAACCCAACACAACTCAACCCAACCCAACCCAACCCATCCCAACTCAACCCAATCCAACCCAACACAACCCAACACAACTCAACCCAACCCAACCCAACCCATCCCAACTCAACCCAACTCAACCCAACCCAACGCAACCCAACTCAACTCAACCCAACTCAACTCAACCCAACCCAACCCAACCCAACTCAACCCAACTCAACTCAACCCAACCCAACCCAACCCAACTCAACCCAACCCAACCCAACCCAACTCAACCCAACTCAACTCAACCCAACTCAACCCAACACAACTCAACTCAACCCAACCCAACCCAACTAAACCCGACCCGACCCAACCCAACTCAACTGAACCCAATTCAACAAACCCCGACCCAACCCGGACCAACAAACCCAACCCAACCCCTGACCCCTCTTGGGTACCCCCTCACCCCAAGACCCCAACCCCTTCTCCACTCCCCCCCCAACCCCCCTGCCCCCTCCAAACCCCCCCATCGAGGCCCCCCGAGGCAGGGGCGTGGTCAATGGCAGGGGGCGCCGGGGAGGAGGGGGATGATGGGATGGATGAAGGCCGAGGAGGAGCCGCTTAGATTTGCCGGCGCGGGGGCCGGGCGGGGCCGGCGGTGACTGGACCACGTGCTGGTTCGTCCGCATGAACAAATTTGTCTCTTAATTTATTCGCAATCTCGCTGGATGCGGTTAATTAATGAGGGGGGGGGGAGGAGGGGCCGGGGCCAGGTGGGGGAGGGACGCTGTGGCTGCCGCGCCCCTGGGGGCCGGGAGAGGGGGGGGAGGGGCCCTACAAGCCCAAGGTGCCCCCGATGGAGGAGGCCAAGACCACCCCCAGCACCACGCAGCAGATGATGATCATGATTTTCTTCTGCCGTGCCCCAAAAAGGCCCCGAATTTGGGACGTCCGGGCAGCGGGGGAGGGGTGGGGGGGGAGGGGAGAGAGGAGACAAGAGCGGAGAGTTACGACCCCACCCCCACCCCGGGGGCGGGGAGACCCCTCCCCCCCGGCCCCGCCCCCCCGGCCCCGCACTCACCCTCCGGGCTTTGCTCTGGTACTTTACGGCTTTTTTGGTGTCGGACACGGCGCGCTCGACGTAATCCACCGAGTGCTCCACGTTGTACTCGATGCGGTCGATCATCTCGCCCTGGGCGGGGGAGGGGAGGGGTTGGGACCCCCCCCGGAGGTGGGGACAGAGCTCGGGGGAGGGGCGGGGTGGGTCCAGGGGATCCCTGGGTGGGTTCATGGTGGTCCTTGGTGGGTTCTAAGTGGTCTTTGGGGGGGCTCCTGGATGACCCTTAGCGGGTCCGGGTGGCCTTCGGTGGGTCCCAGGTGACCCTTGGTGGGTCCAAGAGACCATTTGTGGGTCCCGGCTGACGATTGGTCACTCCTAGATGACCATCAGTGCGTCCAGGTGGCCTTCGGGTCACTCCCAGCCGACCCCCCCGCCCCCATGGTGGCCGTGTCCCCGCCCCGGCCGGACCTGGCTCTCCACCAGCATGGCCATGTCCACGAACATGTCGTGCAGCTCGCGGATGCTCGTCTCCAGCTTGATGATCTCGTTGTGCCGCGTCTCGATCTCGTTCAGCGCCTGTTTGGTCATCTGCGAGTCCATCTTGATCTGGGGGGGACATCGGGGGCCGTCGGGGCTCTCCAGGTGGTCCCCGGGAGGCTCCAGGCACCCCCAAAGTCACGGCCGACCTCAAGGGCTTGGGGAATCTCGGGCGGGGTTGAGGGAACTCATTGGGGTCGTGGTATCCCCAGTGGGGTCATGGTGGCCGCAGTGGGTTTGCGGTGGCCCCAGTGGGGTTTTGGTGGCCCCTTTGGGGTCTTGGTGGCTGCATTGGGGTTGTGGTGGCCCCACTGGGGTCATGGTGGCCCCTTTGGGGTTGTGGTGGCCCTGTTGGATTTGTGGTGGCCTCATTGGGGTCTTGGTGGCCCCGTTGGATTCGTGGTGGCCCCATTGGCGTCGTGGTGTCCCCAGTGGGCTCTTGGTGGCCCCATTGGGTTCATGGTGGCCCCAGTGGGGTCTTGGTGGTCCCACTGAATTCCAGATGCCCCCACTGAATCCCAGTTGCCCCCCATGGACTCCCAGTTGCCCCTCCCCTCCCGGCCACGCCCCCGGCCGCTCACATCGTCGGTGAAGATGGCCAGCTTGCCGCTCTCCAGCATGTCCTCCAGCTCCTCGTTGGTCGTGGTCCGGCCGGCTGCGGGGGGGGAGGGGCGGGGGTGGTGACCGCTCTGTCCCCTCCCCCCGTGGCCCCTCCCCCCCGTGGCCCCTCCCCCCCGTGGCCCCTCCCCCCGTGGCCCCTCCCCCCGTGGCCCCTCCCCCGTACTGATCTCCAGCTGGCGCTGGATCCGGTCCTTGCAGCGGTCGCGGTACTTGGACTGCGTCGCGTTGTACTCGGTCATCACCTCCACGAACTTCCGCGACAGCGTCGAGTGCTGGGGACGGGGACAGCGACAGGTGAGGGGGGACGGGGACAGGTGAGGGGGGACAGGGACAGGTGAGGGGGGACGGGGACAGGTGAGGGGGGACAGGGACAGGTGAGGGGGGACGGGGACAGGTGAGGGGGGACGGGGACAGGTGAGGGGGGACGGGGACAGGTGAGGGGGGACGGGGACAGGGGAGGGGGGACAGGGACAGGTGAGGGGGGACAGGGACAGGTGAGGGGGGATGGGGACAGGGACAGGGACAGGGACAGGGACAGAGGAGGGGACAGGGACAGGGACAGGGACAGGTGAAATGGGACGGGGAGGCCGAGGAGGAGGAGGAGTGGGAGGAAGGACAGAGGAGGAAGATGAAGACAAAGATGAAGACGAAGATGAAGATGAAGATGAAGACGAAGATGGAGGAAGAACAGAGGACGAGGAGATGAAGATGGAGAAGGTCACGGAGGACAAGGAGGAGGAGGAGGAGGAGAACAGAAGAGGAAGATGAGGAGGAGGAGATGAAGATGAGAAGGAGGAAGGTGAGGAGGAAGATGAAAAGGAGGAGGAAGATGGAGACGGAGCCGATGATGAGGATGACAAAGATGATGAAGAAAACGGAGATAGCGACGAGGAGACGGGGGCGACGACGATGAAGATGAGGACGAACATCATGAAGATGATGGAGACGAGGGTGATGACCATGGCGACGATGAGGGCGACGAAACCGATGGCGACGAAGAATCCAGTGATGATGATGATGATGAAGCCGATGATGACGTCAATGACGATGACCATGATGACGATGACCATGATCATGATGATGATGTCAATGATGACGACGATGATGACAATGACGATGATGACGATGATGACAATGATGATGATGTCAATGACGATGACGATGACAATGATGACGATGATGATGACAACGATGACGATGACAACGAAGCCGATGACGCCGCCGAGGCCGAAGGCGGTACCTGGGTCTTGCGGATGCGCAGGTCGGCCGAGGAGCGGTTCAGCCCCTCCTCCTGCTCGATGCTCTGCTCGATGGCTGCGGGGGAGGGGACGCCGCCGGTCACACCCCGGGCCGGGGGGAGAGGACGCGCCCCGGTCGCGCCCCTCCCCCACCCAAGATGGCGGCCGTGACGTCACCTTTCAACTTGGAGCGCACTTTGTTCGCCGTCTTCTTGATGTCGGCCGTGAGGTCCTCGAGCTCCTGCTTCGTCTCTGGGGGCAGCCGGGGAGTGACCGGTGAGTGACGAGTGAGTGATCGGTGAGTGATCGGTGAGCGACCGGTGAGTGACCAGTGAGTGACCGGTGAGCAACCGGTGAGCGACCGGGGAGTGACCGTGAGTGATCGGTGAGTGAACAGTGAGTGACGGGTGAGTGACTGGTGAGTGATCGGTGAGTGACCGGTGAGTGACCGGTGAGTGACGGGTGAGTGACTGGTGAGTGACCGGTGAGTGACCGGTGAGTGACCGGTGAGTGACCAGTGAGTGACCAGTGAGTGACGAGTGAGTGACCAGTGAGTGACCGGTGAGCAACCGGTGAGCGACCATTGAGTGACCGGTGAGTGACCGGTGAGCGACCGGTGAGTGATCGGTGAGTGACCGGTGAGTGACCAGTGAGTGACCGGTGAGCGACTGGTGAGTGACCAGTGAGTGACCGGTGAGCGACCGGTGAGTGACCAGTGAGTGATCGGTGAGTGACCGGTGAGTGACCGGTGAGTGACCGGTGAGTGACTGGTGAGCGACCAGTTAATGACCCATTAGACCACTTAGTGGCCGCTTAGTGACCAGTTAGACCAGTTTGTGACCAATTAATGACCGGTTACTGACCAGCTGATGGCGAGTTAGACCAATTAATGACCGGTGGGACCAGTCAGACCAGTTACTGACCGGTCAATGCGCAGGTAATGACCCAGTTAATCAGTTAATGACCAATTAATGACCAGTCAGACCAGTTACTGAGCCAATGAACCAGTTAGTGACCAGTTAGGCCAGTTACTGACTGGTCAATGACCAGTTACTGAGCCAATGAACCAGTTACTGACCAGTTACTGACCGGTCAATGACCAGTTACTGACCCAATGAACCAGTTAGTGACCAGTTAGGCCAGTTACTGACCGCTCAATGACCAGTTACTGAGCCAATGAACCAGTTAATGACCAGTTACTGACTGGTCAATGACCAGTTACTGACCCAATGAACCAGTTAGTGACCAGTCAGACCAGTCAGGCCAGTTACTGACCCACTGCCCATCCAACTGACCAGTTAATGACCCCATCGCCCACTTAACGACCCCATTAATGACTCAAGGACTCCACTAATAAGCCAATGACCCCATTAATGAGCCAATGACCCCGTTAATGAGCCAATGACCCCATTAATGAGCCGATGACCCCACTAATGACTCAATTAACGACCCAAGGACACCGTTAATGAGCCAATGACCCTACTAATGACTCAATCAATGACCCAAGGACCCGTTAATGAGCCAATGACTCCGTTAATGAGCCGATGACCCCATTAATGAGCCAATGACCCCACTAATGACTCGATTAACTACCCAAGGACCTGTTAATGAGCCAATGACCCCATTAATGAGCCGATGACCCTACTAATGACTCAATTAACAACCCAAGGACACCGTTAATGAGCCCAACGACCCCGTTAATGACCCAAGGACACCATTCATGACCAAAAAACCCCCGTCAATGACCAAAAACCGCCATCAACGACCGAAAACCCCGTTAACGACCCCATTAACGACCCCGTTAACGACCCCATTAATGACCCCGTTAATGATCCCGTTAATGACCCCGTTAATGACCCCGTTAACGAGCCCCCGGGCCCCCGGACTCACTCTCGTCGGGGTTGGGGGCGGCCAGGATGGCGCTGTGCTGCTTCTTCACCTGCTCCACGTCCTCCGAGAGCTTCTCGATGCAGCCCCGGATCTCCTCCACCTGCGGGGGCGGGGGGGCTTGGGGGGCCCGGGGGGTCTCCAGGGGGGCTTGGGGGGCATTTTGGGGGGTCCTGGAGGGACTTTGGGGGGTCCCGGGGGGGATTTTGGGGGGTCCCGGGGTGATTTTGGGGGGTCCCGGGGGGGGTTTTGGGGGGGTCCTGAGGGGAAACTGGAGGGTCCTGAGGTCGATTCCAGGGGTCCCGGGGGCGGATGTGGTTTGGGGGGCGTTTCTGGGGGGCCTGGCTCTGATTTTGGGGGGCGTTTGAGTGTCCCGGATGCGATTTTGGGGGTCCAGAGGTTCGGTTCAGAGCTCCTGGGGCTGTTTTGGGGGTGCCAGAGCTGTTCCTCAGGGGTTTTGGAGGTCCCAGCTGAGATTTTGGGGGGTTTGGGGGGGGTTTTGGGGGTGCCGGGGCAGTTTTTGAGGGTTCGAGCTGAGATTTGGGGGATGTTTTGGGGTCCCGGGGCTGTTTTGGGGGTCCCAGAGCAGTTTCTGAGGGATTTTGAGGGTCCCAGCTGAGATTTCGGGGCCTTTCAGGGGTCCCGGGGCTGTTTTTGGGGGGTCCTGGAGTTGTTTTGGGAGTCCTGGGGCTGTTTTCGGGGGCCCTGGGCTGGTTTTGGGGGTCCCGGGTCTGTTTTCTGGGATCCTGGGGCTGTTTTGGGGTGTCCCAGGGCTGTTTTGGGGGTCCCAGGGCTGTGTATGGGGGGTCCTGGGGCTGTTTTTGAGGGTCCCGGGGCTGTTTTCAGGGGTCCAGGGGCTGGTTTTGGGGGTCCCAGGGATGGTTTTGGGGGTCCTGGGGTTGTTTCTGAGGGTCCTGGGGCTGTTTTCAGGGGTCCCAGGGCTGTTTTTGGGGGTCCTGGGGCTGTTTTTGGGGGTCCCGGGGCTGTTTTTGGGGGTTCTGGGGCTGTTTTTGGGGGTCCCTTGGCTGTTTCTGGGCGTCCTGGGGCTGTTTTGGGGGTCCCGGGGCTGTTTTTGAGGGTCCCTGGGCTGTTTTGGGGGTCCCTGGGCTGTTTTCGGGGGTCCTGGGGCTGTTTTTGGGGGTCCAGGGGCTGTTTTTGAGGGTCCCTGGGCTGTTTTTGGATTCCCGGGGCTGTTTTTGGGGGTCCTGGGGCTGTTTTTGGGGGTCCCGGGGCTGTTTTCGGGTCCCACCTGCTCGAAGAACTCGTCCATGAAGTGGTCGCGGTCCACGGTCACCACCTCGTCCTCATCGTCGCTGTCCTTGGCCTGCAGGGGGCGCAGTCACGCGGGGGGCGGGGCCACCAGGGGGCGCCAGCGGGCGGAGGGGGCGTGGTTTGGGGTGGCCACGCCCCCTCCGCGCCCCCCGATTGGCTGAGAGCGCCGAGTCACCCGCGTGGCCTGACCCCGCCCCTCCCCGCCTCATTTGCATAACCCCACCCCTCCCCTGCGCGTGTCCCGTGATTGGTTCCCGCCTCCCCGCTCATTTGCATGCGGCTCGTTTGCATGCGGCGCCTCATTGGCTGCCGGAGGAGGGGGGATTTGCATAAGGGGCGGGGCCGGGGGGAGGGATGCTCGCAGCTGATTGGCTGAGCTGGGGTGAGCCCACCCCACCCCTCCCCCCCTCAGGCTGAGGCTCCGCCCCCTGTGGGGACCCCGGGACCCCCCCCAGTGACCCCCAGTGACCCCCAGTGACCCCCAGTGACCCCCAGTGACCACCAGTGACCACCAGTGACCCCCGTGATGATCCCAGTAACTCCCAGCGCCTCCCAGTAACGGCCCCAGAGACCCCCAGAGCCCCCCAAGGCCTCACTGGTGCCCCTCCCCCCAGACCTCCCCAAAAACCCCCAAAATCCCCCCAAAACCCCCCCGGGCATCCTCAGCCGGCCCCCAGAGCCCCCCAAATCCCCCCCCCACTGCAGCCCCCCCACCCCCAAAGTCCTCAGACCCCCCCCTCCCCCCATCCCCCGGACCACCCTGAGGCCCCCAAAACCCCCCCAAAACCCCCCCAGACCCCCCCAGACCCCCCCGGACCGGCCTCAGCCCCCTCCCCTCCCTGCAGCCCCCAAAGACCCCCCCAAAAACCCCCCAAAATCCCCCCCTGCTCCCCCACATCCCCCCCCCAAAAACCCCCCCAAAATCCCCCCCCCCCCCAGCCCCCCGGAGCCCCCCCAGCCCCCCTCGCCCCCCGACCCCCGCCCCCCCCGGCCCCCCCCGCCCCCCCCTCGCTCACGCTGCGAAGCTCCTGGGTCCGGTCCTTCATGGTGGGGGAGGGGAGGGGGCGTCCGGAGGAGGGGGGGGAGGGGCGGGGGAGGGGGCTCGGGGTCCCAGGGACCCTCGGGGGGGGCTCCCGGGGCCGGGGGGGGGGCTCGGGACCCCTTTTGGGGGGGGTTTGGGGCCGTCCGGGGGATGCGGCGGCGGCTGCGGCTGCGGAGGGGGGAGGGGAAAGGGGGGGGGGAGGGAGGGGGAGGGGGCGGGGGGTGGGGGAGGGGCTGCGCAAAGGGGGCTGCGGCGAAGGGGGGCGGGGCTGGGGCGGGGAGGGGGGAGGGGCTTCAAGGGGATCCCCCCCTCCCCCCTCCCCCCCCCGGGGTTAGCGTGGGAAAATCGGGGATTTCGGGGGGGGGGTCCCCGGGGGGATTTTGGGGGGAATTTCGGGGATTTTGGGTTTTTTTTGGGGGGGGGTCGAGAGGATTTGGGGGGGAATTTCGGGGATTTTGGGGCGGGTCGAGAGGATTCTGGGGGAATTTCGGGGATTTTGGGTTTTTTTGGGGGGGCGTCGAGAGGATTTTGGGGGCGCCTGGTGGCGGCCGAAGGGGTTTTGGGGGGAATTTCGGGGATTTTGGGGGTCTCAGGGGGGTTTTTTGAAGTGGGGGGGATTTTGGGGGGTCCCGGTCGCTCCTGAGGGTGTTTTAGGAGGGAGGGGGGCGATTTTTGGGGTGTCCGAGAGGGATTTGGGGGATTCCAGGGGGTCCCGAGTCCCACCAAGGAGGATTTGGGGCATTTTGGGCATTTTCGGGGTAATTGGAGCGAATTTGGAGGCTCCCGGACGCCCCCGAGGGGATTTAGGGGAGATTTTGGGGGAGCCCGAGGGGTTTTTGAGGGTCCCGGGAAGATTTTGAGGGGTCCCAGAGGAATTTTTGGGGTCCCAGAGGAACTTTTGGGGTCCCAGAGGATTTTTTGGGATCCCGGGAGGTTCCGGGGGGGATCTGGGGGGGCTTTGGGGTCTCGGGAAAGTGTCTGGGTGGTTTTCAGGGGGTCCCGGGATGGTTTTTCGGGGTCCCGGGGCAGTTTTGGGGTCCCGGGATGATTTTTTTGGGGTCCCAGGATGGTTTTCTGGGGTCCCGGGGCAGTTTTGGGGTCCCGCGATGTTTTTTTTTGGGGTCCCGGGGAAGTTTTGGGGTCCCGGGTAGATTTTTTGGGTCCCGGGATGGTTTTTCGGGGTCCCTGGTAGAATTTTTGGGGTCCCAGGATGGTTTTCTGGGATCCCGGAATGGTTTTTTGGGATCCCGGGGCAGTTTTGGGGTCCCGGGGCAGTTTTGGGGTCCCGGGTAGATTTTTTGGGTCCCGGGATGGTTTTTCGGGGTCCCGGGGCAGTTTTGGGGTCCCGGGGCAGTTTTGGGGTCCCGGGTAGATTTTCTGGGGTCCCGGGATGGTTTTTCGGGGTCCCTGGTAGAATTTTTGGGGTCCCAGGATGGTTTTCTGGGGTCCCGGGGCAGTTTTGGGGGGGGGGAGGGGTTCCTTGAGGGTTTTTCGAGGTCCCGAGGGGGTTTTTTTTTGGGGGGGCGCTCGGAGCATTTTGGGGTCTCGGGGATATTTTGGGGTCGCCCCCCTCCCCCAGCCCCAAATCAGCTGCAGCCGCCGGCGCTGACTCAGCGTTTATTCGCCCGCGGGGGGCGTGGCCAGCACAGACCACACCCAAACAAGCCCCGCCCCCTCCCCTCCCCCCCCCCGCGATGGGGGCGGGGCTACGCGGTGCCGGGCAGGGGCGGGGCGGGGGGGGCGGGGCCGTGACGTCGCTGGTGCCGCCTCAGCCCCGCCCCCGTGGCGAAGCCCCGCCCACAGAGGGGGCAGGGGAAGGGGCGGGGCCCCGCCGCCATCTTGGGCTCGGCGGCCGTGTTGGACTCGGTGGCCACGTTCAGTCGCCCCGGTGGCGCCGCCATGTTGCCGGCGGCCACGTTGGCTCCCCCGGTGGGCTCCGCCATGCTTGCGGCGGCCATGCTGTTGGCGGCCATGTTGGTGTCAGCCATGGCTTTTTCCTCATCGGCGGCCATATTGGTGTCGGCCATGTTGGTGTCGGCCATGTTGGTGTCGGCCATGTTGGTGTCGGCCATGTTGGTGTCGGCCATGTTGCTTTCCCCAACACCCGCCACACTGCCGGCGGCCATATTGCCGGCGGCCATATTGGTTCCCGCCACGGCGGCCATATTGCCGGCGGCCACATTGTCCCCTCCGCCGGCCGCCGCCGCCCCCTCCCCCGCGGCCTCCTCCCTGCCGTGCGTCCTCTCGTGCTTGCGCAGCCCCGAGACGCCGCCGAAGCCCTTCCCGCAGCGCCCGCAGGCGAACGGCCGCTCCCCGGAGTGCGTCCGCCGGTGCTTCCCCAGCGCCGCCCGCTCGCCGAAGCCCTTCCCGCAGTCGCCGCAGCGCCAGGGCCGCTCCCCGGAGTGCGTCAGCCGGTGCCGCTTCAGGTCCCACGAGGCCACGAAGGCCTTGCCGCAGTCGCCGCAGCGCCAGGGCCGCTCGCCGGTGTGTGTGCGCCGGTGCACGGCCAGGTCGGCCGGCTGCCGGAAGGCCTTGCCGCAGTCGCCGCAGCCGTACGGCTTCAGGCCCTGGTGGGCGCGCTGGTGCCGCCGGAAGCTGGAGGGGTCGGCGAACATGCGGCCGCACTGCGGGCACAGGAAGGGCCGCTCGCCCGTGTGCACGCGTTGGTGGCTCTGGAAGGACGAGAGCTGCGTGAAGGCCTTGCCGCAGGTGGGGCAGGGGAAGGGCTTGGCCGGCGCGTGGATGCGCTGGTGGCAGGCCAGCGACGACGAGCGGCCGAAGCTCTTGCCACACTCGGCGCACAGGAAGGGCCGCTCGCCCGTGTGCACCCGCAGGTGGTTGCGCAGGTCCTTGCGCTCGGCGTAGGCCTTGGGGCAGGAGCCGCAGCGGTGCGGCCGCAGCCCCGCGTGGCCCCGCAGGTGCTTGCGGAACACCGAGGGGTCGGCGAAGGCCTTGGGGCACTCGGGGCAGGCGAAGGGGCGCTCGCCGGTGTGGGCGCGCTCGTGGATGGCCAGCTTGGCCGGCGACGAGAAGGACTTGGGGCAGCTGGGGCAGGGGAAGGGCGGGGCCGGGCGGGGCCGCGGGGCGGGGCCGGCCGGGGCGGGCGAGGGCTCCGGGGATTCGGCGGCGCCGGCGGCTGCGGCGCGGGCACCTCCGGGCGGCTCTGAGGCGGCGGCGGCTCCGGACGGCTCCCGGGAGGGCTCCGAGGACGCGGCGGCGGCGGCGGCGGCTCCGGGCGCGTCCGGCGGAACCGGGGTACGTCCAGGTGCGGCGGCGGCGCCGGGAGTGACCGGGGAGGTGTCCTCGGACATGGCGGCGCCTCCCGGTGCGTTCAGGGCTTCGGCGGCTCCTCCGGGTGTCCCCGGCGCGGCCCCGCCCGCGGTGACGTCACCGGTGGCCCCTCCAGGTGTCCCGGGCGTGGCCCTGCTGGCCCCGCCCCCGGGGCCCCCCTCAGGTGTGGTGGGCGTGGCAGGGGCGTGGCCGGGGGCCCCCCGGGGCGTGGCGGTGGCACCTGGGGGACACCCGGGCGTCACCTGGGCGGGGGCGGGGCTGCCCCCGGGAGGGGCAGGGCCGCAGGGGTCACCTGGGCACACCTGGGGCTCCTCCACGGCCTCGGGACCGGGACCCCCCAAAATATGGGGGGAGGGAGGGGTTAATGGGGGAAACTGGGAGGGACTGGGGGGGTAAAGGGGGAGATAATGGGGGGGTTAATGGGGGCAACTGGGGTAAACTGGGAGGGGTCGGGGGGGGCTTAATGGTGGAAACAGGGGGGGGGTTACTGAGGGTTACTGGGCCTTACTGGGGGGCACTGGGGGAAAATGGGGGGGTCCAGGGGGTACTGGGGGGCACTGGTGGGATAATGGAGGGGTACTGGGGGGCACTGGGGGGCACTGGTGGAATAATGGGGGGGTACTGGGGGGCACTGGGGACACTGGTGGAATAATGGGGGGGTACTGGGGGGCACTGGGGGACCCTGGGTGAAAATTGGGGGGGGTCCGGGGGGCACTGGGTGAAAATTGGGGGGGTACTGGGGGGCACTGGGGGGCACTGGTGGAAAATGGGGGGGTCCGGGGGCACTGGGGGGCACTGGTGGAATAATGGGGGGGTACTGGGGGTGACTGGGGGGGTTCCTGGGGAGGTTCCTGGGGGGGTTCCTGGGACTTACTGGGCCTTACTGGGCCCTACTTGGGTGTCGGAGGGGGGATCCCAAATTTCGGGGATCCCAAATTTTGGGGATCCCAAATTTCGAGGATTTCCCCCCCCCTCGCCCCCCCCCCGGCCTCTTTTGGGGATTCCCGGGGGGGGTCCCCGCGATTCGGGGGTGGGGGAGGGGTGGGAATTTCCCACCCTTTTTTATTTCGGGGGGAGATTTTGGGGTGGGGGGAGGGGAGGGATCCGGGGCGGGGGGGAGGGGCCGCGGGCACCCCCCGGATTTTAGGGGGGGGGGTCCCCAAATCTTACCTGGGGGGGGCCGGGCGGGAGCGGCGGCGGCGCTAGGACCGGGGGGGAGGGGCGGGGAGGGGGCGGGGCTTCCGGGGAGGTCCCGGCGCTGATTGGCCGCCCCGGGGACTGAGGGAGGCGCTGATTGGCTGGGAAGGGGAAGGGGGCGGGGCCAAAGCGCTTCCGGTTCCCGGCGCGACAAAAGGAGGTGGGGGAGGGGCGGGGGGAGGGGCTCGGGGAGGTTTTTGGGGCTCGGGTGGGTGGGGGGAGCTTTTTGGGGGGAGGGGGGTGGATTTTGGGGGAGTCCGGGGGGTTCTGGGAGGGATTTGGGGGCTTTGGGCCCCTCCCGGTGATTAAATTTGGGGTGATTTGAAGCGATTTGGCTCTTTTGGGGTGGGGGGGAGGGGGCAGGGAACTCCCAAAATGGGATTTGGGGACCCCCCCCCAAGGGGTCCCCGCCCCCCCAAAAAAAAGAACCGAGGCGGGGGCTCTGCAGATCCATCACCATTTTATTGCCCCAAAACCCCCCAAAACGGAGCCCCCCAAAACCCCGAACCCCCCAGAACCGCGGGGGGGGGGGGGGGAGGGGTCAGGCCCTGCCTGGGACCCCCAAACCTTCAGGAACCCCAAATATCGGCGTCCCTCGAGGTTTCGGGGGCTCAGAGGGGCGGGGGGTCCCCGAAATATTTGGGCCCCTCGAGGGGGGCTCCCCGGGCTCGGGGCTCCCCAAAATCCCGGGGTCTCCCGAGGTCTCGGGGGTCCCCGAAGTTTCGGGGCTCCTCGAGCTCTCGGGGCTTTCGGCGCCCCCCGAATCATTGGCGCGCCCCGGCCTCTCGGGGGTCCCCCAAAACTCGGGGTCCCTCCCGAACGCGGGGTCCCCCCCGAGCTCGGGGTCCCCCTCGCGCTCCTCCCGCTCCTCCTCCTCGGCCTCCGGGGGGGGTCTCGGCGAAAAACGCCTCGCGGGCGACCCCCGAGACCCAGCGCTCGTGGGGGGCCAGCGCCGTGAATTTGGGGGGCCCCCCCCGGCCGCAGCCCCCCGAGGCCGCCGTGCCCAGCAGGAACCACAGACCCCGCTCCTCGCAGGCCAGGGGGGACCCCGCGTCCGCCTGGGGGGGGGGGGGGGGGACACCCCGAAATTGGCCGGGGTCAGCGGCGGGACCCCCGGAATCGGCCCCGGGAACCCCAAAAAACCGCCCTGAAATCAGCCCCGGCACCCCGAAATCAGCCCCGGAACACCCCAAAACCAGCCCCGGGACCCCAAAATACCCCCGAAACACCCCAAAACCAGCCCCGGAACACCCCAAAATCAGCCCCGGGACCCCGAAATATCCCCCAAACACCCCAAAACCAGCCCCGCGACCCCAAAATCAGCCCCAAACACGCCAAAATCAGCCCCGGGAACCCCAAAAAACCGCCCTGAAATCAGCCCCGGCAGCCCGAAATCAGCGCCGGACCACCCCAAAAGCAGCCCCCGGGACCCCAAAACCAGCCCAAACACCCCAAAATATCCCCGAAACACCCCAAAATCAGCCCCGGGACCCCAAAATATCCCGGGGTCAGCGGTGGGACCCCGAAATTGGCACCGGAAACCCCAAAAACCATGCCAAAATCAGCCCCGGGACCCGAAATATCCCCCAAACACCCCAAAACCAGCCCCGGGACCCCAAAATATCCCCGAAACACCCCAAAACCAGCCCCGGACCCCCGAAATATCCCCCAAACACCCCAAAACCAGCCCCGGACCCCCGAAATATCCCCCAAACACCCCAAAACCAGCCCCAAACACCCCAAAATCAGCTCCAAACACCCCAAAATCAGCCCCGGGACCCCAAAACCAGCCCCGGGACCCCCACGCCCGGCTGGGAGAGACCCCAAAATTCCCCCCCAAGTTCCCAAATCAACCCCGAAATCCCCCAAAATCAAACCCCGGGGACCCCCAGAGACCCCAAAATCAGCCCAGGACCCCCCCAGGACCCCCCAAACCCCCCAGACCCCCAGACCTGGCAGTGCCGGGCGCCCTCGGGGACGGTGACGCAGAAACTTTTGGGGTCACTCTGGGGGTCCCCGGCCGGGGGGGCCCCGCAGGGTCCCGGGGTCACCTCGACCGAACGGAGCTGGGGGGGGTCCGAGGGGTCTGGGGGGGGAAATGAGGGGGTCAGGGGGGGATTTGGGGGATTTTGGGGGGGAAACGGGGGGGTCAGGGGGGGATTTGGGGGATTTTGGGGGGGAAACGGGGGGGTCAGGGGGGGATTTGGGGGGATCCCAGGGAATTTTGGGGGGGAAACAGGGGGGTCAGGGGGGCTTTTGGGGGATTGGGGGGATCCCAGGGGATTTTGGGGGGAAAACGGGGGGGCCAGGGGGAGATTTGGGGGATTTTAGGGGGGAAACGGGGGGGTTCAGGGGGGTTTTGGGGAATTTGGGGGATCCCAGGGGATTTTGGGGGGGAAATGGGGGGGTCGGGGGAGGGTTTTGGGGTAACCCAGGGGATTTTGGGGGGGAAATGAGGGGGTATGGGGGGCTTTTGGGGGATTTGGGGGATCCCAGGGGATTTGGAGGGAAACGGGGGGTCAGGGGGGGATCCCAGGGGATTTTGGGGGGGAAATGGGGGGGGCAGGGGGGTTTTGGGGGATCCCAGGGGATTTTGGGGGTTTTGGGGGTTGGTTTTGGGGGGGGATGAGAGGGGGATTTCGGGGCAATTCGGGGGGAGCTCAGGTGAGCTCAGGTGAGCTCGGGGGGGCTCAGGTGAGCTCGGGGGGGGGCTCAGGGGGCTCAGGGGGACACCGGGACCCCCCCTCACCATTTTGGGGTGCCAGCAGGGCCCAGCAGCGGCGGCCGGGGGCGCTGCGGTGCCCCAGGTGGGGGAGGCAGAGCGGCCGCAGGTGCAGGCCCCAGGTGGGGGAGGGGCGCAGCTGCAGCAGCGCCAGGTCGGGGCCGCCCCCCCCCGGCCCCTCCCCCACGTAGGCCCCGTGCAGGTGCAGGCGGGACCCCCGGAAGGTGGGGGAGGGGCTGCTGGGGGAGGGCGAGGGACCCCCCGGCCCCTCCCCCCACAGCGCGGCCTCCCAGGCCTCGGGGTCCTGCGACCTGCGGGGGACAGCGGGGTCACAGCTGGGCACAGCTGGACACAGCTGGGGATACCTGGGCACACCTGGGACACAGCTGGGGACACCCTGGGGACACAGCTGGACACAGCTGGGCACAGCTGGGACACCCTGGGGACACCTGGGGATACCTGGGACACCCTGGGACACACCTGGGACACAGCTGGGGACACCCTGGGGACACAGCTGGACACAGCTGGGACACCCTGGGGACATCTGGGGACATCTGGGGACACAGCTGGGGACACAGCTGGACACAGCTGGACACAGCTGGACACACCTGGGGACACCTGGGGATACCTGGGACAGCCTGGGACACAGCTGGGGACACCCTGGGGACACCGAGGACCCCCCTCCCAGAGACCCCAAAACACCCGAGGGGGGTCCCTGCTCATTTGGGGGTTCGGGGTTAATTTGGGGTTAATTTGGGGTTGATTTGGGGTTAATTTGGGGTTGATTTCGGGGCTCTCAGGGTTGATTTTGGGGCTCATTTGGGGTTAATTTGGGGTTAATTTGGGGGGGTCGGGGTTAATTTGGGGGGGTCAGGGTTAATTTGGGGTTAATTTGGGGGGGTCGGGGTTAATTTGGGGAGGGGTCTCGCTCACCCGATGAAGCAGGGGGGGGTCAGGGTTAATTTGGGGGGGTCGGGGTTAATTTGGGGTTAATTTGGGGGGGTCAGGGTTAATTTGGGGAGGGGTCTCGCTCACCCGATGAAGCAGCGCGCGGCCGTCAGGACCCAGGCCCCGCCCACCAGGGCCCCCCCGCAGCGGTGCCGCCCCCCCCTCCTCAGAGAGACCCCCCAGGGCCAGGCGGGGCCCGCGGGGGGGGCCAGGGGGGGCCCCCCCATCATCCCGCAGCCTGGGGGGAGGGGAGGGGAGGGGGCGTCAGGGCCGGGACCCCCCCCCCGAATGTGGGGTCTGGGGAGGGGGGAGGGGGGAGGAGCCAGGCCCTGATTTTGGGGGGGGTTTGGGGGAGATTTGGGGGAATTTTAGGGGGATTTTGGGGAGAATTTTAGGGGGATTTGGGGAGATTTGGGGGCTTTTTTGGGGGGAATTCGGGGGGATTTGGGGGGATTTGGGGAGATTTTGGGGGGTTTTGGGGGGCATTTGGGGACTTTTTGGGGATTTGGGGGGAATTTTACGGGGTTTTGAGGGGATTTGGAGGGATTTTGTGGGATTTGGGGAGATTTTGGGGGCATTTGGAGGCTTTTTTGGGGAATTCGGGGGGATTTGCGGAGATTTTGGGGGGTTTGGGGGGCATTTGGGGACTTTTTGGGGAATTCGGGGGGATTTTGGGGATTTGGAGGGATTTTGTGGGATTTGGGGAGATTTTGGGGGCATTTGGGGCCTTTTTTGGGGGAACTTGGGGAGATCTGGGGGAATTTTGGGGGGTTTTGAGAGGATTTGGGGTGAATTTTGAGGGAATTTCGGTGGATTTGGGGGGGGATGGATTTGGGAGGATTTCAGGCCTCCCGGGGGGGGGGGTTGTTTGAGGTGCCCCCCACCCACATTTGGGGTTCCCAGGGAGGATTTTGGGGGTCCCACGGAGGATTTTGGGGGTCCCAGGGAGGATTTGGGGTTCCCGGGGAGGGGGATTTTGGGGGCCGGGGGGTGGGGGTCTCACCGAGGCACATCCCGAGCTCCAGGCCGGGTTTGGGGGGGGTCTCCGGGGGGGTCGCGAAGGCGCTGGGGGGGAGGCGGCGCCGGAGCCACCGCGAGTGGGACCCCCCGAGCCCCCCGGCCAGGGCGGGGCCGTTGGGGCGGGCGCAGCCCAGGGCAAAGCTCAGCACCCCGAACTGCACCCAGCGACCCCCGGGACCCCCCCCGCAGGCCACGGGACCCCCCGAGTCCGCCTGGGAAGGGGCGCGGGGGGGGTCGGCAACGAAAAACCCCAGAAACCTCGAAAAAAAACCCCCAAAAAACCCCCCAAAAAAACCCCAAAAAAAGCCCAAAAAAGCGCCCTAAAACCGACCCAGAAGTACCCGAAAAGCAACCCCAAAACCGCCAAAACCCGCCCCAAATCCCCCCAGTTTCGCCCCAAATCTCCCTCCCCAAATCACCGGGCAGGCGCCGCGCCCCCTCGGAGCCCCCCCGGTCCGGTTTTCGCCCCCCAAATCCCCCCTAAACCGCCCCAAATTCCCCTCGAACGACCTCAAATCCCCCCATAACCGCTCACAGTCGCCCCAAATTCCCCCGTATTCACCTAAAACCACCCCAATTTCGCCCCAACCGCCCCCCGGGACCCCTCCCCAAATCACCGGGCAGGCCCCACGCTCCCCTAGAGCTCCCCCGGTCCGGTTTTAGCCCCCCAAATCCCCCCCAAATCCCCCCATAACCGCTCACAACCGCCCCAAATCCCCGCGCATTCACCTCAAACCACCCCGAATTCGCCCCAAATCCCCCCCGGGACCCCTCCCCAAATCACCTGGCAGGCGCCGCGGCCGCCCTCGGCCCCCCCCGCGCAGACCATGCCGGGCCGGGCGGGCCGGGCGAGCTCCGGGCGCCGCAGGTTCGAGTACAGGCAGTTACAGGTGCGGGGCGAGAGCAGCGCCAGCGGCGCCATCTGCAGCGGGGCCCCCGCGGGCAGCGACACTGCGGACCCCCGCCCACGTGAGACCCCTCCCCAAAATACCCCGGAGCCATCCCCAAAATCCCCCGGAGCCATCCCCAAAATCCCCCCCGGGACCTCTCCCCAAAACTCCCCGGAGCCATCCCCAAAATCCCCCGGAGTCATCCTCAAAGTCCCACGGACCTCTCCCCAAAACTCCCCGGGACCCCTTCCCAAAATCCCTGGGACCTCTCCCCAAAATCCCCCCGGAACCCCTCCCCAAAACTCCCCGGAACCCCTCCCCAAAATCCCCGGGACCTCTCCCCAAAATCCCTCCGGGGACCCGTCCCCAGAAGCCCCCGGGACCCCTCCTCAAAACCCCCGGGACCCCTCCCCAAAATCCCCCGGAACCATCCCCAAAACCCCCGGACCCCTCCTCTGCAGCGGGGCCCCCGCGGGCAGCGACACTGCGGACCCCGGCCCACGTGAGACCCCTCCCCAAAATACCCCGGGACCCACTGACCCCCACTGACCCCCGCTGACCCCCAGCCCCCCCACTGTCCCCACTGACCCCCACTGACCCCCAGCCCCCCCGCTGACCCCCGCTGACCCCTGCTGACCCCCAGCTCCCCACTGACCCCCACTGACCCCACTGACCCCACTGTCCCCCACTGTCCCCCACTGACCCCCGCTGACCTCCAGCCCCCCCGCTGACCCCCAGCCCCCCCTCTGTCCTCCACTGACCCCCACTGGCCCCCACTGACCCCCACTGACCCCCACTGACCCCCGCTGACCCCCGCTGACCCCCAGCCCCCCCTCTGTCCCCCACTGACCCCACTGACCCCCGCTGACCCCCAGCCCCCCCTCACCGTTCTCGGCCACGTGGCCCCAGCCGGTCACCCAGCACTGCTGGCCGAAGGGTGGGGGGTGCTGGGGGAGGGGCAGGCACAGGGTGCCCACGAGGGGTCCCAGGGTGGCCGGAGGCTCCAGCCGGACCAAGGCCAGGTCGTGACCGCCCCGGATCCCCCGGAAGCGCTCGTGGACCACGAGCTCGGCCAGGGAGCGCTCCTGGCCCTCCTCGTGGCCATCCCGGTGGCCATCCCGGTGGCCATCCTCGTGGCCATCCTCGTGTCCATCCTCGTGGCCATCCCGGTGGCCATCCCGGTGTCCATCCTCGTGGCCATCCTCGTGGCCATCCTCGTGTCCATCCTCGTGGCCATCCTCGTGGCCATCCCGCTGCTCCTGCAGCCGCAGCCGCCCCAGCACCGCCCGCCACGAGGCCAGGGGGGCTCGGGGACCCTCGGGGCTGGGGAAGGGGGCGGGTGTCACCCCCCAGGAACCCCTCAGGACCCCCCAAATCCCCCACAAACCCCCCTAAATCCACCCGAAATGACCCCAAATCCACCCAGGACCCCCCCAAATCCCTTCCAGGACCCTCCAAACACCCCCAAATCCCCCTCAGGACCCCCAAATCCCCCCAAAACCCCTCCCAAACGATCCCAAACGATCCCAAATCCCCCCAAAACCCCTCCCAAACGATCCCAAACGATCCCAAATCCCCCAAAACCCTTCCCAAACGATCCCAAACTGCCCCCAAATCCCCCCAAACCCCTCCCCAATCCCCCAAACCCCTCCCAAACGATCCCCAATCCCCCCAAACCCCTCCCAAACGATCCCAAATTCCCCAAATCCCCCCAAACCCCTCCCAAATCCTCCAAAACCCCTCCCAAATGCCCCCAAACGATCCCCAATCCCCCCCAAATCCCCCCAAACGATCCCAAATCCACCCAAACCCCTCCCAAACGATCCCAAATCCCCCCAAACCCCTCCCAAACCATCCCAAATCCCCTCCAAATCCCCCCAAATCCCCCCAAATGCCCCCAAACCCCTCCCAAATCCCCCCAAACCCCTCCCAAACGATCCCAAACGATCCCAAATCCCCCCCCAATCCCCCCCAGACGATCCCAGCGGCCCCCAGCGGCCCCCCGGGCTCACCCCAGGAAGCAGTGGGCGGCGGTCAGCACCCACCGGGGGGTGACCAGGGACCCCCCGCAGAAGTGCTCGCCCCGCAGCTGCAGACTGACCAGCCACGGCCACTGCCCCGCGCGCGCCGCCGAGCCCCCGACCACGCGGCCGCGGCCCCGCGAGAGCCCGCACGCGGCCCCTGCGGGATCGATCGGGGATCGATCGGAGGGGAGCGATCGGGGGGCGATCGGGGATCAATCGGGGGGGAGCGATCAAAGGGGATCGATCGGGGATCGATCGGAGGGGAGCGATCGGGGGGCGATCGGGGATCAATCGGGGATCAATCGGAGGGGAGCGATCGGGGAGCGATCGGGGATCGATCGGGGATCAATCGGAGGGGAGCGATCGGGGAGCGATCGGGGGGGAGCGATCGGGGGCGATCGGGGATCGATCGGGGATTGATCGGAGGGGATCGATCGGGGGGCGATCGAAGGGGAGCGATCGGGGGCGATCGGGGATCGATCGGGGATCAATCGGGGGGGAGCGATCGGAGGGGATTGATCGGGGGGCGATCGAAGGGGAGCGATCAAAGGGGAGGGATCAGGGATCAATCGGGGGGGAGCGATCGGGGATCGATCAGGGAGCGATCGAAGGGGATCGATTGGGGAGAGGGGATCGATCGGGGATCGATCAGGGGGCGATCGGGGGACGATTGGGGGGCGATCAAAGGGGAGCGATCGGGGGGGAGCGATCGGGGGGCGATCAAAGGGGAGGGATCGGGGAGTGATCGGGGAGCGATCGAAGGGGATCGATCGGGGGGCGATCAAAGGGGAGCGATCGGGGGACGATCGATCAAAGGGGACTGATCGGGGATCAATCGGGGGGGAGCGATAGGAGGGGAGCGATCGGGGGGCGATCAAAGGGGAGGGATCGGGGAGTGATCAGAGGGGATCGATCGAAGGGGAGCGATCGGGGACGGATCGGGGAGCGATCAGCAGGGATTGATCAGCAGGGATTGATCGAGGGGGAGCGATCGGGGAGCGATCGGCGGGGATTGATTGGGGAGCAGGGATTGATCAGCGGGAATCGAGCGGGGAGCGGGGATCGATCGGGGATTGATCAGGGATCGATCGGGGGCTCTGCCGGCGCTTCGGGGGGCTCTGGGATCGGTTTTGGGGTCCTTGGGGGTCTCTGGGGTCATTTTGGGGTCTCTGGGGTCACTTTTGGGGTCCGTGGGATCAGTTTTGGGGTCTCCGGGGCTCTTTCGGGGTCGTTTTGGGCTCTCTGGGCTGAGTTTTGGGCTCCCAGTTCCCATTTTTGGGTTTCCTTTGCCCATTTTTGGGGATCCCCGCGGTTTTGGGTTCCCCTCCCTCCCCCTCCCCCCAAATTCCGGGGGGTTGCGACAGCGGGGGGAGGGGCGGGGGCAGCGATTTTGGGGTTCCGGTTCCCATTTTCGGGGTCTCCAGCCCCAATTTTGGGATTTTTTCCCCATTTTCGGGATCTTTTTCCCATTTTTGGGGTCCCCCGTCCCAATTTTGGGGGTTTTGTTCCAATTTTCGGGGTCTTTTTCCCATTTTTGGGGTCCCCCGTCCCAATTTTGGGGGTTTTGTTCCCATTTTCGGGGTCTTTTTCCCATTTTTGGGGGGGTTTTGGTCCCAATTTTGGGGGTTTTGTTCCCATTTTCGGGGTCTTTTTCCCATTTTTGGGGGGTCTTTTTCCCATTTTGTGGATTTTTGTCCCCATTTCGGGGTTGGTATTTTTTTGGGCCGGGTTTTTTTTGGGTCCCTTTTCCCGTTTTTGGGGATCTTTTCGCCCTTTTTGCGACCCCCCCCCCGCCGCCCCTCCCCTCATGAATATTCCCCGCCTCATTTGCATCACTCACAGTCTGCGGCATCCTCGGCCCCAATTCCGGACCCTTTTTTGGGGTGGGGGGAGGGGGGGGTTCAGAATTTTGGAATTTTGGGGTGAAGCCGCCGCCCCTCCCCCTCCCCGCCCCTCCCCCACCCCCCCGGGCTCATTTTTGGGGTTTTTTTGGGGCCGGTCCGACCGGTCCCAAAGCGGCGCCGCCCGACGCCGGGGACCCCCCCTCAGGGCCCATCCCCCCACCCCCAAACCCACCAAAATCACCCCCAAAAAAAAACCCCAAAAAACCCCCAAATCCCCAAAAACCCCGACAGCCCCAAAACCGCCCCAAAAAAAAACCCGAAAAAAAACCCCCAAAATCCCAACAGCCCCAAATCCAAACAAAACCCCCCCAAAACCCCCCGAAAATCCCAAAACCCTCCCAAAAAAAACCCCCAAAAAAACCCCAACCCCCCAAAAGCCAAAAAAATCCCCAAAAACCCCCAAAAGTATCCCAAAAAAACACCCAAAAAGTCCCCAAAAAGCCCCCAAAAAATCCCCAAATCCCCTCAAAACCCCCCAAAAAACTCCCCCCCCAAAAAACCCCAACCCCCCAAAACCCCAAAAGAATCCCCCAAAACCCCCAAAAATACCCCCAAAAAACCCCAAAAAGTCCCAAAAACCCCCAAAGATCCCCCAAAAACCCCCAAACCAAAAAATATCCCCCCAAAAAACCCCAAAAAGTCCCAAAAAACCCCAAAGCTCCCCCCAAAAAAAAACCAAAAAATCCCCAAAAATCCCCAAATCCCCCCAAAAACGGCCCCCAAAAACCCCAAAATCGCCAAAAACCCCAAATGCCCCCCAAAAAAACCCCCCCGGACTCACGGAGCAGCAGGAGGAGCACGAGCCCTGTCAGGACCTGTCGCGACATGGGGGGGACCCGGGGGGGTCCCGAAGGTCCTGGAAGGTCCTTAAAGGGTCCTGGAAGGTTCTTGGGGGGTCCCAAAAAGGTTTTGGGGGGGTCCCAGAAGGTCCTGGAAGGTCCTGGAAGGTTCTTGGGGGGTCCCTGAGGGTTTCTGGGGGGTCCCGGAGGGTCCTGGAAGGTCCTTGAAGGGTCCTGGGGGGTCCCAAAAGGTTTTGGGGGGGTCCCAGAAGGTCCTGGAAGGTCCTTAAAGGGTCCAGGAAGGCTCCCTGAGGGTTTCTGGGGGTTCCAGAAGGTCCTGGAAGGTTCCGGGGGTCCCTGGAGGTCCTGGAAGGGTCCCTGGGGGTTTCTGGGGGTTCCAGAAGGTCCTGGAAGGTCCCAGAAGGGTCCTGGGGGGTCCCTGGGGGTTTTGGGGAGTCCCAGAAGGTCCTGGAAGGTCCTTGAAGGGTCCTGAAAGGGTCCCTGAGGGTTTCTGGGGGTTCCAGAAGGTCCCTGAAGGTCCTGGAAGGTCCTGGAAGGTCCCAGAAGGTCCTGGAAGGTCCTTAAAGGGTCCACGAAGGGTCCCTGAGGGTTTCTGGGGGTTCCAGAAGGTCCTGGAAGGTCCCAGAAGGGTCCGGGGGGGGTCCCTGGGGGTTTTGGGGAGTCCCCGAAGGTCCTGGAAGGTCCCCGAAGGTCCCCGAAGGTCCTGGAAGGGTTCCAGAAGGTTCCGGGGGTCCCCTCGGTGGCGCCGCCTCCGCCCCGGCGTCTCCCGGGGGTTCCCCTTTTTTTTTTGGGGTGAAGGGAGGGGCCCAAGCCCCGCCCCCGCCCCGCCCCCACCCCAGGCCCCGCCCCCTTTCCTAATATGGGCTGGGGGCGATTTTGGGGCGAAATCCGGGGGTTTGGGGCAAAACCGGGGAGTCCGAGGCGGATTTTGGGGCGTTTCGGGTGGGATTTGGGGCGATTTTGGGGCGATTTTGGGGCGATTTTGGGATTTTCGGGCCCGTCCCGGGTGGGGTTTGGGTTTTTTTTATTTCTTGGCCCCGAATTTGGGACTTTTGGGGGCTCTTTTTGTGCAAATTCCGGCATTTTCAGCCCCTCCTTCCCCTCCCAAAATCCCCCCCAAAATCCCCCCCAAAATTACCAGAAAATAAGAAAAAAATAATCCCCGAAGCTCCCCAAAAAATCCCCCCAAATCGCCGAAATTCCCCCAAAATTCCCGCAAATCCCCCCAAAAATCCCCCAAAATCCCCCAAAAATCCCCAAAAATTCCCCAAAAATTCCCAAACCTCCCCCTCCCCCCCAAATCCCCCCAAAACTCCCCAAAATCCCCAAAAAATCCCCCAAAACCCCCCAAAAATTTCCCCAAAACCCCCAAGGTCCCCCCCCCGAAAAATTCCCCAAATTCTCCCAAAATCCCCCCCAAAATCCCCCCAAAAATCCCCAAAAAATCCCCAAAAATTCCCAAAAAATTCCCAAACCTCCCCCTCGCCCCAAAAACCCCCCCAAAACTCCCCAAAATCCCCCCAAACCCCCCAAAAATTTCCCCAAAACCCCCAAGGTCCCCCCCCCGAAAAATTCCCCAAATTCTCCCAAAAATCCCCCAAAATCCCCCCCAAAATCCCCCCCAAAAATCCCCAAAAAATCTCCAAAAATTCCCAAAAAATTCCCAAACCTCGCCCTCCCCCAAACCCCCCCCAAAACCCCCCAAAAATTTCCCCAAAACCCCCAAGGTTCCCCCCCGAAAAATCCCCCAAATTCCCACAAAAATCCCCCAAAATCCCCCCCCAAAAATCCCCAAAAATTCCCAAAAAATCTCCCAAAATTCCCAAACCTCCCCCTCCCCCCAAAACCCCCCCAAACCCCCCCCAAAGACCCCCCCCAAATAAAACCCACACGGACACCGCGGCCGCTTCGCCCCCAGCGGGGATTTTAATGGAGGGGGGAGGGGTCCCCGGAGCCCCCCCGAGACCCCCCCGAGACCCCCCCGAGCCCCCCCCCGAGCCCCCCTCAGCCTTTGGGGTCCCCCCGAGCCCCCCCGAGCCCCCCTCAGCCTTTGGGGTCCCCCTGGGGGTCGGCGGGGGGGTCCCCGGGGGTCTCCATCATGTCCTTGTAGCGCCGCTTGAAGAACCCCACCTGGGGGGGGGAGGGGAATTTGGGGAGGGGGCGTCAGCCCGGGGCACCCCCGGACTCGGCCCCCCCCCCCCCGCCCCGTTTGGGGACCCCCGGGACACCCCAGTTTTGGGGGTTCCGCCACGTTTTGGGGACCCCTCCCCAGTTTTGGGGACCCCTCCCAGGTTTTGGGACCCCCTGAACCCCCCCCAGTTTGGGGACCCCTCCCCAGTTTGGGGACCCCTCCCCATTTTGGGGGACCCCCTCCCGTTTTGGGGACCCCCTGAACACCCCCATTTTTGGGGACCCCTCCCCATTTTTGGGGACCCCTCCCCAGTTTTGGGGACCCCTCCCATTTTTGGGAATCCCTCCCAATGTTGGGGACCCCTCCCCATTTTTTGGGACCCCTCCCCATTTTTGGGGACCCCCCCCATTTTTGGACCCCCCCCATTTTTGGGAACCCCTCCCCAGTTTTGGGGACCCCCCTCAGTTTCTGAGACTCCCCCCATTTTTGGGGACCCCCGGATCCCCTCCCCATTTTTTGGGACCCCCCCCCATTTTTGGGGACCCCCCCCATTTTTGGACCCCTCCTCATTTTTGGGGACCGCCCCCCCATTTTTTAAGGACCCCTCCCCATTTTTGGGGACCGCCCCCCCATTTTTAGGGACTCCTCCCATTTTTTGGACCCCCCCCATTTTTTAAGGACCCCTCCCCATTTTTTGGGGACCCCTCCCCATTTTTGGGAGCCCCCCATTTTTGGGGACCCCCGGATCCCCTCCTCCTTTTTGGGAACCGCCCCCCCATTTTTAGGGACCCCTCCCATTTTTGGGGACCCTCCCCATTTTTGGGGACCCCTCCCCATTTTTGGGGACCCCCCCCTCACCTTGTAGAGCCCCAGGGCCACGAGCCCCAGCAGGAGGAGCCCCCCCAGGGACGCCCCCAAAATCAGGGGGAGGGGGTTGGGGGTCTCCACCCGCTCCAGCTCCGTCTGCACCTGCACAGGGGGGAGGGGCACAGGTGGGGGACCCCCCAAAAAACGGGGGGGACCCCAAAAACTGGGGGGGACCCCAAAAACGGGGAGGGGGGGACCCCACAAAAAAGATGGGAACCCCAAAAATCAGGTGGGGATCCCCATAGAAGGTGAGAAACCCCAAAAAACCGGGGGGGAAACCCCAAAAAAAGAGAGGGGGAACCCCAAAAATAGGTGAGGAACCCCCCCCCAAAAAAAGGGGAACCCCAAAAATCAGGTGGGGGATCATAAAACGGGGGAGATCCCCCAAAAATAGGTGGGAACCCCCCAAAAAAACCAGGTGGGAACCCCAAAAAACAGAGGGGGAACCCCAAAAATAGGTGGGGATCCTTAAAAAAATTGGGAACCCCAAAAATCAGGTGGAAACCCCAAAAAAGGTGGGAAACCCCAAAAATAGATGGGAAACCCCAAAAAAACCAGGTGGGAACCCCAAAAAACAAAGGGGGAACCCCAAAAATAGGTGGGGATCCCTATAGAAGGTGAGAAACCCCAAAAACCAGGGGGGAAACCCCCAAAAAAGAGAGGGGGAACCCCAAAAATAGGGGAGAAAGCCCCAAAAGCAGGTGGGGGACCCCCCCAAAAAAATGGGAACCCCAAAAATCAGGTGGAAAACCCCAAAATGGGGCGAGAAATCCCCAAAATGGGGTGTGGGGTGCCCCAAAAGGGGGTGGGGACCCCAAATGGGGGTGTGGGGTGCCCCAAAAGGGGGTGGGGTGCCCCAAAAGGGGGTGGGCCCCCCCCGGCCGCCCCTCCCCCCTCACCTGGAGCTCGGTGCCCCCCCAGGAGTTCTGGAAGCGGCTCCGGTCGTAGGAAACCCGGGCGGAGCTGAGCAGGAGCAGCTTGGGCTGGACGGACGGACACACGGACGGACACACGGACACACGGACACGGACAGAGGGACGGACACACGGACAGAGGGACACGGACAGAGGGACGGACACGGACAGAGGGACACGGATGGACGGACACGGACGGACACACGGACACGGACAGAGGGACACACGGACAGAGGGACACGGACAGATGGACACACGGACACACAGACACGGACAGAGGGACAGACACGGACAGAGGGACGGACATGGACAGAGGGACACGGATGGACGGACACGGACGGACACACGGACACACAGACACGGACAGAGGGACACGGACGGACACGGACAGACGGACACAGACGGAGGGACGGACACACGGACACACGGACACGGACAGAGGGACACAGACAGACACACGGACAGACACACGGACACACAGGGACACGGACAGGCACGGACGGACGGACACGGACAGATGGACACACGAACGGACACACGGACACGGAGGGACAGATGGACACGGACGGACACACGGAAAGACACGGACACGCGGACACGGACAGATGGACACGGACGGACGGACACAGATGGACACACGGACGGACACGGACGGATGGACACGGACGGACACACAGACATGGATGGATGGACAGAGGGACACGGGGGACAGAGAGTGGACAGAGGGGCAGAGGGACAGGTGAGGGCGGATTTGGGGGAATTCAGAGGAATTTGGGGGAATTTGGGGCGGATTTGGGGAATTTGGGGCGGATTTGGGGAATCTGGGGAAGATTTGGGTGAATTTGGGGCGGGTTTGCAGAATTTGGGGAAGGATTTGGGGGATTTTGGGGGATTTGGGGCGGGTTTGGGGAGTTTGGGGAAGGATTTGGGGGGATTTTGGGTGGATTTGGGGAAGGATTTGGGGGATTTGGGGGGATTTGGGGAGTTTGGGGAAGGATTTGGGGGGATTTTGGGTGGATTTGGGGAAGGATTTGGGGGATTTTGGGGGATTTGGGGCGGGTTTGGGGAGTTTGGGGAAGGATTTGGGGGGATTTTGGGTGGATTTGGGGAATTTGGGGAAGGATTTGGGGGGATTTGGGGCGGATTTGGGGAAGGATTTGGGGGATTTTGGGGGATTTGGGGCGGGTTCGGGGAATTTGGGATGGATTTGGGGGGATTTTGGGTGGGTTTGGGTTGAATTTGGGGGAATTTGGGCCCCCAGCCCCCTCCTCACCTGCCCCATCCCGTCCAGCCGCAGCCGCCCCCCGACCCTGAAGCCCCAAATTTGGGGGGGCTCCGCGGGGGGGATCCGGCAGAGGAACTCCCGGCAGGGGCTGTGGGGGCACTCCTGGGGGGGAGAGAGAAATTGGGGGGAATCGGGGTGATTTCGGGAAAAACGGCCCAAAAAACGGCCAAAAACAGCCCCAAAAACGGCCAAAAATGGCCAAAAAAGGCCCCAAAACCGGCCAAAAATGGCCAAAAAACGGCCATAAACGGCCCAAAAACGGCCAAAAACAACGGCCAAAAACAACAGCCAAAACCAGCCAAAAACGGGCAAAACCAGCCAAAAACGGCCAAAAACGGCTCCAAACCGGCCCCTAAAACGGCCAAAAATGGCCAAAAAAACCAGCCATAAACGGCCCAAAAACGGCCAAAAACAACAGCCAAAATCAACGGCCAAAACCAGCCAAAAACGGCCAAAAAATGGCCAAAAAGGGCCAAAACTGGCCAAAACTGGCCAAAAAACGGCCAAAACGGGCCAAAAACGGCCAAAACCAGCCAAAAACAGCCAAAACCAGACAAAAAACAGCCAAAAATGGCCAAAAAATGGCCAAAAACGGCCCAAAACGGCGGCGGCGGCCGAAAGCTCCCAGGGAATCATCGGAATTTTGGGGGGAATTGTCACAGATTTTTAGGGAATTGTCCCAAATTCGGGGAAATTGTCAGAATTTTGGGGGAATTGTCCCGATTTTGGGGGGAATTATCCCGATTTTGGGGGGAATTGTCCCGATTTTGGGGGGAATTGTGGGGATTTTGGGGGGAATTATCCCGATTTTGGGGGGAATTGTCCCGATTTTGGGGGAATTGTCGGAATTTTGGGGGGAATTGTCCCGATTTTGAGGAGAATTGTCCCAAATTTGGGGAAATCGTCAGAATTTTGGGGGAATTATCCCGATTTTGGGGGAATTGTGGGGATTATGGGGGAAATTATCCCGATTTTGGCACTCACCAGCCGGGGGCTCTCGCCGGGGGGTCCCGAGGGGTCCCCGCTGTGCTCGGGGCCCTCCTGGCACCGGGGCAGCTCCTGGGGGAGGGGACAGCGCTGGGGCCACCTCGGGGCCACCTCGGGGCCACTTGGGGCCACCTCGGGGCCACCTCGGGGCCACCTTGGGGACGTTCGGGGCCACCTCGGGGCCACTCAGGGCCACTTTGGGACCACTCGGGGACGTTTGGGGACATTTTGGGGCCACTTTGGGGTCACTTTTGAGGCCACCTCGGGGCCACCTTGGGGCTACTTTGAGGCCACTTTGGGGCCACTTTTGAGATCACTTTTGAGGCCACTTTGGGGCCACTTTTGAGGCCACCTTGGGGCCACTTTGAGGCCACATCGGGGACCCTTTGAGGCCACTTTGGGGCCACTTCGAGGCCACTTTGGGGACACCTTGGGGCCACTTTTGAGGCCACTTTGGGGCCACTGTGGCAACCCTTTGAGCCCTCTTTAGGGGTCACTTCGAGGCCACTTTGAGGCCACTTTGAGGCCACTGTGGCGACCCTTTGAGCCCTCTTTAGGGGTCACTTCGAGGCCACTTTGAGGCCACTTCGGTGGCCACTGTGGCGACCCTTTGAGCCCTCTTTGGGGGTCACCTCGAGGCCACCTTGGGGCCACTTTGAGGCCACTGTGGCGACCCTTTGAGCCCTCTTTGGGGGTCACCTCGGGGCCACCTCGAGGCCACTTCGGTGGCCACTGTGGCGACCCTTTGAGCCCTCTTTGGGGGTCACTTCGAGGCCACTTTGAGGCCACTTTGAGGCCACTGTGGCGACCCTTTGAGCCCTCTTTAGGGGTCACCTCGAGGCCACCTCGGGGCCACTTTCGGTGGCCACTGTGGCGACCCTTTGAGCCCTCTTTAGGGGTCACTTCGAGGCCACTTTGAGGCCACTTCGGTGGCCACTGTGGCGACCCTTTGAGCCCTCTTTAGGGGTCACCTCGAGGCCACCTCGGGGCCACTTTGAGGCCACTGTGGCGACCCTTTGAGCCCTCTTTAGGGGTCACCTCGAGGCCACCTCGGGGCCACTTTCGGTGGCCACTGTGGCGACCCTTTGAGCCCTCTTTGGGGGTCACTTTGAGGCCACCTCGGGGCCACTTTTGAGGCCACCTTGAGGCCACTTTGAGGCTACCTTGTGGCCACTTTTAAGACCACTTTGAGGGTCACTTTGGAGGCCACTTTGAGGCCACTTTGGGGTCACTTTTGAGGCCACTTTGAGGCCACTTTGAGGCCACTGTGGCGACCCTTTGAGCCCTCTTTAGGGGTCACTTTGAGGCCACTTTGGGGACACCTTGGGGCCACTTTTGGGGCCACCTTGGGGCAAATTTTGAGGCCACTTTGAGGCCACTTTGGGGCCACTTTTGGGGCTACTTTGAGGCCACTTTGGGGCCACTTTTGAGGCCACTGTGGCGACCCTTTGAGCCCTCTTTAGGGGTCACCTCGAGGCCACCTCGGGGCCACTTTCGGTGGCCACTGTGGCGACCCTTTGAGGCCCATTTGGGGGTCACCTTGGGGCCACTTCGAGGCCACTTTTGGGGCCACCTTGGGGCAAATTTTGAGGCCACCTTGAGGCCACTTTGAGGCCACTTTGGGGCCACTGTGGTGACCCTTTGAGCCCTTTTAGGGGTCACTTCGAGGCCACTTTGGGGACACCTTGGGGCCACTTTTGAGGCCACTTTGAGGCCACTTCGAGGCCACTTTTGAGGCCACTTTGGGGTCAATTTTGAGGCCACTTTGGGGTCACTTTTGAGGCCACTTTGAGCCCACCTTGGGGCCACTTTGAGGCCACTTTGAGGCCACTTTTGAGGCCACTTTGGGGTCACTTTTGAGGCCACTTTGGGGTCACTTTTGAGGCCACTTTGAGCCCACCTTGGGGCCACTTTGAGGCCACTTCGAGGCCACTTTTGAGGCCACTTTGGGGTCACTTTTGGGGACACTTTGAGGCCACTTTGGGGTCACTTTTGAGGCCACTTTGAGGCCACTTTGAGGCCACTGTGGCGACCCTTTGAGCCCTCTTTAGGGGTCACTTTGAGGCCACTTTTGGGGCCACCTTGGGGCAAATTTTGAGGCCACTTTGAGGCCACTTTGGGGCCACTTTTGGGGCTACTTTGAGGCCACTTTGGGGCCACTTTTGAGGCCACTGTGGCGACCCTTTGAGCCCTCTTTAGGGGTCGCCTCGAGGCCACCTCGGGGCCACTTTCGGTGGCCGCTCGGTGGCCGGCGTTACCTGCTCGGGGGTGACCTCCAGGCTCTCCCAGAGCTCGCCGGCGCCCAGGCGCGAGGGCACGCGGAAGGTGACGTTGGCCTCCAGCCCGCGCCGGCCCAGCACCTGCACCTGGGGACACCCCGGGGACACCGAGGGCTGGGGGAGGGGCGGCCCCGGCACAGGGACCCCTCCCCCACCCCCCCCCCGGCCTCCCCTCGCCCCCCCGTCTCACCTGGTAGCCGTGGGTGACCGGCAGCGCCGGCGCCGCGCCGGCCGTGACGTTGAGGTAGCGCGTGGAGTCGGGGGCGCTGCGGGGACGGGAATTTTTGGGGGGGGGGGGGGGGGGGATGTTTTGGGGAGATTTTGGGGAGATTTGGGGAGGTTTGGGGAGGTTTGGGGACATATTGGGGCATTTGGGGAGATTTGGGGACAATTTGGGGAGATTTGGGGACATTTTGGGGACTTTTTGGGACTTTTGGGGACATTTGGGGAGATTTGGGGACATATTGGGGCATTTGGGGAGATTTGGGGAGATTTTTGGGGACAATTTGGGGAGATTTGGGGAGGTTTGGGGGAGATTTGGGGACATTTTGGGGACTTTTTGGGACATTTGGGGACATTTGGGGAGATTTGGGGACATATTGGGGCATTTGGGGAGATTTGGGGACATTTTTGGGACATTTTTGGGGACATTTTTGGGGACATTTTGAGGACATTTGGGGACATTTTTGGGACATTTTTGGGGACATTTTTGGGACATTTTTGGGACTTTTTGGGGACCCCACTGACCCCCACTGACCCCCATCCCCCCACTGACCCCACTGACCCCACTGACCCCTCTGACCCCCACTGACCCCACTGACCCCCAACTGACCCCACTGACCCCCATCCCCCCACTGACCCCACTGACCCCACTGACCCCTCTGACCCCCACTGACCCCCACTGACCCCACTGACCCCACTGACCCCCATCCCCCCACTGACCCCCACTGACCCCTCTGACCCCACTGACCCCCTCTGACCCCACTGACCCCACAGCCCCCCACTGACCCCACTGACCCCACTGACCCCACTGACCCCCAACTGACCCCTCTGACCCCACTGACCCCCAACTGACCCCACTGACCCCCAACTGACCCCACTGACCCCCATCCCCCCACTGACCCCACTGACCCCTCTGACCCCACTGACCCCCAACTGACCCCACTGACCCCCATCCCCCCACTGACCCCACTGACCCCACTGACCCCTCTGACCCCCACTGACCCCCACTGACCCCACTGACCCCACTGACCCCCATCCCCCCACTGACCCCCACTGACCCCTCTGACCCCACTGACCCCTCTGACCCCCACTGACCCCCAGCCCCCCCACTGACCCCCACTGACCCCCACTGACCCCACTGACCCCCACTGACCCCCAGCCCCCCCACTGACCCCACAGCCCCCACTGACCCCACTGACCCCTCTGACCCCCTCTGACCCCTCTGACCCCCACTGACCCCCACTGACCCCACTGACCCCCATCCCCCCACTGACCCCCAACTGACCCCACTGACCCCCATCCCCCCACTGACCCCACTGACCCCCACTGACCCCCACTGACCCCACTGACCCCACTGACCCCCATCCCCCCACTGACCCCACTGACCCCCCCGCTGACCCCGGGGCTACCAGGGGCCCTCACCTGGCCAGCACCAGCAGCACCCGGTACCTCACGGCCACCTCGGCGCTCTGACCCCTCCCGGCCGCGGCGCCGCCGTTGTCGCTGCCCGCACCGGGGGGGGGGAGGGGAGGGGACGCGGTGGTCACCTCCTGTCCCCTCCCCCACCGGGGGGGTCCCCGGGGCTCCCCTCCCCCCGCTGGCCCCTCACCTGCTGGCGTTGGCCACCACCCGCAGCGAGCGGCCGAGCTCCGCGTCCGGCGGCACGTCCAGGGTGAGGCGGAAAGTGACCTGGGGGGGGAGGGGCGGGGCCACGGGGGGGGGGCGCGGGGGAGCCCAGGTGACCCCAGGTGACCCCCACTGACCCCCAGGTGACCCCAGGTGACCCCAGTGACCCCCAGGTGACCCCAGTGACCCCCAGGTGACCCCACTGACCCCCAGCTGACTCCAGGTGACCCCAGGTGACCCCAAGTGACCCCCAGATGACCCCCAGGGTGCCCCCAGGTGACCCCCACTGACCCCACTGACCCCCAGGTGACCCCAGGTGACCCTTGGGTGGCCCCAAGTGACCCCCAGGTGCCCCCACTGACTCCCAGGTGACCCTTGGGTGACCCTTGGGTGACCCCACTGACCCCCAGGTGCCCCCAGGTGCCCCCAGGTGCCCCCAGGTGCCCCCAGATGACCCCCAGGTGCCCCCCAGGTGACCCCACTGACCCCCACTGACCCCCAGGTGCCCCCAGGTGACCCCAGGTGCCCCCCAGGTGACCCCACTGACCCCCACTGACCCCCAGGTGCCCCCAGGGTGCCCCCAGGTGCCCCCAGATGACCCCCAGGTGACCCCACTGACCCCCACTGACCCCCAGGTGCCCCCAGGTGCCCCCAAGTGACCCCCAGGTGCCCCCACTGACCCCCAGGTGACCCCACTGACCCCCAGGTGCCCCCAGGTGCCCCCGCTGCCGCTCACCTGCGCCCCCGCCCGCAGCACCGGGGGGTGCACCTGGCACAGCGTCCGCCGGCCCCGGCCCTCGGGGGGCTCCGAGTGGCACCGCACGGACCCCGCACGGCGGGAGGACTGGGGAGGCACTGGGATGGACTGGGAGGCACTGGGAGGGGGCTGGGAGGGACTGGGAGGGGACTGGGAGGGACTGGGGGGGACTGGGAGGGACTGGGATGGACTGGGAGGGACTGGGAGGGGGCTGGGAGGCACTGGGATGGACTGGGAGGGGATTGGAGGGGACTGGGAGGCACTGGGATGGACTGGGAGGGGATTGGGGGGGACTGGGAGGCACTGGGATGGACTGGGAGGGACTGGGAGGGATTGGAGGGGACTGGGAGGGACTGGGAGGGGTTTGGGGGCGTTTGGGTGGAATTTGGGGGTGGTTTGGGGCATTTTAGGGTGGTTTTGGGGCTTTTGGGGTATTTTGGGCTGGTTTTGGGGCGGTTCCGGGCCGTTCTGGGGTACTTTGGGCTGGTTTTTGGGGCGGTTCGGGGCCGTTTCGGGGTACTTTGGGCCGTTTTGGGGTACTTCGGGCTGTTTTTTGGGGCGGTTCCGGGCCGTTTCGGGGTACTTTGGGCCGTTTTGGGGTACTCTGGGCTGGTTTTGGGGTGGTTCCGGGCCGTTTTGGGGCACTTCAGGCTGTTTTGGTGTACTTTGGGGTACTTCGGGCTGTTTTTTGGGGCGGTTCGGGGCCGTTTCGGGTACTTTGGGGTGTTTCGGGCTGTTTCGGGGTGGTTTCGGGCTGTTTTTTGGGGCGGTTCGGGGCTGTTTCGGGGCGGTTTCGGGCTGTTTTTTGGGGCGGTTCGGGGCCGTTTCGGGGTACTTTGGGCTGTTTCGGGGCGGTTTCGGGCTGTTTTTTGGGGCGGTTCGGGGCTGTTTCGGGGCGGTTTCGGGCTGTTTTTTGGGGCGGCTCGGGGCCGTTTCGGGGCTCGCACCTGCAGCACGGTGACTTTCCTGTAGGACAGGCTCGGGGGGTGCCGCAGCAGCGCCGCGGCCCCGAAGGAGCTCTCGCCGAGGTTCCGCAGCGTCAGCGTCACCTCCAGCGCGTCCCCCTCGCCCACCACGAGGGTCTCCAGCCTGGGGGAGGGGGGTCGGGGGGGTCAGAGGGGGGGTCGGGGGGGTCAGAGGGGGTTTGGGGGGGGTCAGAGGGGGTTTGGGGGGTCTCACGCACCCCGAGAAGTTGAAGGAGAGGCGCAGATCGTCCTGGCAGACGTTGTCGGGGCCGCAGTCGTTCTCGAAGGGCAGCTGGGGGCGGGGGGGGGGGGGGGACACCCCAGGTGGGACCCCCAAATTCACACCTCGGAGGGACCCCCCCCACACTCCCCCCCCCACCCCCCAAAAAAAAAATCTGGGCGGGAGCTGCCCAAGAATCCACCTCAAATACGGGCGAAATCGAGGTGGAATGACCCCCAAAAATCCACCTCAAATCCGCCCAAAAATCCACATCAAAGCCCCCAAAAATCCACCTCAAATTCCCACAAAATCCCCCCCAAAATCCACCTCAAAATCCAGCTCAAATCCAGCCCAAAATCCACATCGAATGACCCCAAAAATCCACATCAAATGATCCTAAAAATCCACCTCAAATCCCCCCAAAATCCAACTCAACTCCCCCCCAAAATCCACATCAAATCCCCCCAAAAATCCCCCTAAAAATCCACCCCAAATCCCCCCAAAAATCCACCTCAAATCCCCCCAAAAATCCACCTCAATTTCCCCCAAAATCCACATCAAATCCCCCAAAATTCCCACAAAAATCCACATCAAATCCCCCAAAAATCCACCTCAAATTCCCACAAAATCCACCTCAAATTCCCGCAAAATCCACCTCAAATTCCCGCAAAATCCACCTCAAATTCCCGCAAAATCCACCTCAAATTCCCGCAAAATCCCCCCCAAAATCCACCTCAAAATCCAGCTCAAATCCAGCCCAAAATCCACATCAAATGACCACAAAAATCCACCTCAAATCCCCCCAAATCCCCCCAAAAATCCACCTCAAATCCCCCCCAAATCCGCCCAAAAATCCACATCAAAGCCCCCAAAAATCCACCTCAAATTCCCACAAAATCCCCCCCAAAATCCACCTCAAAATCCAGCTCAAATCCACCCCAAAATCCACCCCAAATCCCCCCAAAAATCCACATCAAATCCCCCCAAAATTCCCCCAAAAATCCACCTCAAATCCCCCCCAAATCCCCCTAAAAATCCACCTCAAATCCCCCCCAAATCCGCCCAAAAATCCACATCAAAGCCCCCAAAAATCCACCTCAAATTCCCGCAAAATCCCCCTCAAAATCCACCTCAAAATCCAGCTCAAATCCACCCCAAAATCCACCCCAAATCCCCCCAAAAATCCACATCAAATCCCCCCAAAATTCCCCCAAAAATCCCCCCCAAAAATCCCGCAAAATCCACATCAAATGCTCCCAAACTCCACCTCAAAACCCCCCAAAATCCACCCAGAATCCCCCCAAATCCCCCCAAAATCCCCCAAACCCCTCCAAAAGCCCCCCAAATTCCCCCAAAAAACCCCCCCGAAATCCCCCCAAAATCCCCCCAAACCTCCCAAAAACCCCCCAAAATCCCCCAAACCCCTCCAAAATCCCCCCAAAATTCCCCCCAAATCCACCCAAACCCCTCCAAAATCCCCCCAAAATTCCCCCCAAATCCACCCAAACCCCTCCAAAATGCCCCCAAATTCCCCCCAAAATGCCCCCAAATCCCCTCAAAATCCCCCCAAACCCCCCCAAAATTGCCCCAAATCCCCATAAAAATCCCCCCAAAATCCCCCCAAATCCCCCCAAATTCCCCCCAAATCCCTCCCCAAACCCCCCCGACCCCCCCCCGGTACCGTGGCCGTGAGCGCCGTGTCCGAGTCGGGGCTCAGCGCTGCCCGGAGCCCCCCGGCCACGTCCAGGGGGTCCCCGCGCCCCCCGAGGGTCACCCGGAGCCCCAGGGGGGTCAGCGTGTCCCGGGGGCACTCCTGGGACCCCCCCCCCAAAACGGAACGGCGTGAAAAACCCGGATTTACCCCAAATTGAGACCCCCGGGACCCCTCCCCCCAAAACGGAACGGCGTGAAAAACCCGGATTCACCCCAAATTCAGAGCCCCAAAACCTGGGACCCCTCCCCAAAATGGAATGGAGTGAAAAACCCGGATTTACCCCAAATTGAGACCCCCGGGACCCCCCCCAAAACCTGGGACCCCTCCCCAAATTGAGACCCCTGTGAATCCTCCCCAGCCCGGGACCCCTCCCCAATTCCCCCCAGGACCCCCAACCCCCCCCCCAAGACCCCTCCCCAAACCCCCCCCAGGGCCCCCAAATCCCCCCCCAGGACCCCTCCCCAAATCCCTCAGGACCCCCAAACCCCTCCCAGAACCCCCAAAACCCCCCTCAAGACCCCTCCCCAAACCCTCCAGGACCCCCAAACCCCCCCCAAGACCCCTCCCCAAACCCCCCAGGACCCCCAAATTCCCCCCCGGGACCCCCAAATCTCCCCCAGGACCCCTCCCCAAACCCCCCCAGGACCCCCAAAACCCCCCCAAGACCCCTCCCCAAACCCCCCAGAACCCCCCAAACGCCCCCAGGACCCCTCCCCAGACCCCCCAGGACCCCCAAACCCCCCCAGGACCCCCCAAATCCCCCCCAGGACCCCTCCCCAAATCCCCCCAGGACCCCCAAACCCCCCCAGGACCCCAACCCAGGACCCCCAAGACCCCTCCCCAAATCCCCCAGGACCCCCAAATCCCCCCCAGGACCCCCAAATCCCCCCCAAAGCCCCCCGAGAACCCCCCAAATCCCCCCCAAGACCCCTCCCCAAACCCCTCAGAACCCCCCAAACGCCCCCAGGACCCCTCCCCAGACCCCCCAGGACCCCCAAACCCCCCCAGGACCCCTCCCCAAACCCCCCAGGACCCCCCAAATCCCCCCCAGGACCCCTCCCCAAATCCCCCAGGACCCCCAAATCCCCCCAGGACCCCCAAATCCCCCCCAAGACCCCTCCCCAAACCCTCCACGACCCCAAATTCCCCCCGGGACCCCTCCCCAAATGCCCCAGGACCCCCAAACCCCCCCAGAACCCCCAACCTCCCCCAGGACCCCTCCCCAAACTCCCCAGGACCCCCAAATTCCCCCAGGACCCCCAAAACCCCCAGGACCTCCAAATCCCCCCCAGGACCCCAAACCCCCCCAGGACCCCAACCCAGGACCCCCAAGACCCCTCCCCAAATCCCCCAGGACCCCCAAATCCCCCCCAGGACCCCTCCCCAAAACCCCCAGGACCCCCAAATCCCCCCCAAAGCCCCCCGAGAACCCCCCAAACGCCCCCCAAGACCCCTCCCCAAACCCCCCAGAACCCCCCAAACGCCCCCCAAGGCCCCTCCCCAGACCCCCCAGGACCCCCAAACCCCCCCAGGACCCCCAAACGCCCCCCAGGACCCCTCCCCAAACCCCCCAGGACCCCCAAATTCCCCCCAGGACCCCTCCCTAAATCCCCCAGGACCCCCAAACGCCCCCCAAGACCCCTCCCCAAATCCCCCAGGACCCCCAAATCCCCCTCAGGACCCCCAAATCCCCCCCAAAGCCCCCCGAGAACCCCCCAAACGCCCCCCAAGACCCCTCCCCAAACCCCCCAGGACCCCCAAACCCCCCCAACGACCCCTCCCCAGCCCCCCCCCGCGCCCCCCGCCCACCTTGAAGTCGATGCCGAGGCTGCGGCAGCTCCGCCCCACCCCCACCCGCACGGTCCCGTTCCGGGCGGCGCCGCCGGAGCCGAAAACGCCGCGGGGCCGGAGCCGGCCCGGGTCCAGCTCGGCTCGGAACCAGAGCGAGGCCGAGATTTGGGAGCCTGAGGGGATTTGGGGGGATTTGGGGGGATTTGAGGGGGATTTGAGGGGGATTTGAGGGATTTTGGGGGGATTTGGGGGGATTTTTAGGCATTTTGGGGGGGATTTTGGGGGGGATTCTGGGGTCCAGCTCGGCTCGGAACCAGAGCGACGCCGAGATTTGGGAGCCTGAGGGGATTTGGGGGGGATTTGGGGGGATTTTGGGTGGATTTTGGGGGGATTTGGGGGATTTGAGGGGGATTTGAGGGGGATTTTGGGGGATTTGGGGGATTTGGGGGGATTTTGGGGGAATTTTGGGGGGTCCAGCTCGGCTCGGAGCCAGAGCGACGCCGAGATTTGGGAGCCTGAGGGGATTTGGGGGGGATTTGGGGGGATTTGGGGGGATTTGGGGGGGATTTGGGGGGATTTTGGGGGATTTTGGGGGGATTCTGGGGGGATTCTGGGGTCCAGCTCGGCTCGGAACCAGAGCGACACCGAGATTTGGGAGCCTGAGGGGATTTGGGGGGATTTTGGGGGATTTTGGGGAGATTTTGGGGGATTTTGGGGGGATTTGGGTGGATTTCAGGGGGTTTTGGGTGCATTTTGGGGAGGGATTTCGGGGCCCAGGTGGGATTTGGGGTCATTTGGGGTGGATTTTGGGTGAATTTTGTGGGGTTTTGGGTGGATTTCGGGGCCCAGGTGGGACTTGGGGTGATTTTGGGTGGATTTTGCGGGGTTTTGGGGTGGATTTCGGGGCCCAGGTGGGATTTGGGGTCATTTTGGGGTGATTTTGGGTGGATTTTGCGGGGTTTTGGGTGGGTTTCGGGAACCGGCCGTGGCTTTCGAGGTGGAATTTGGGCTCGGGGTGGGATTTTCGGGGCTCCCCGGGTGGATTTCGGGGGTTCCGGGGGCTCTCACCGAAGCTGTCCGGGGTTTTTTTGGCCCCCACGAAGCAGATCCGGGCCGTGGCCAGTGGCCCCCGCAGCTCCTCGCCCTCGGGGCACTCGAAGGCGCTGGCCGGGACCACCCGGGGCTCGAAGGTCACGGCCACGGTCACCTTCAGCAGCGGCTGCGACCTGGGGGGGTTTGGGGTCACCTGAGGGGGTTTTGGGGTGACCCGAGGGGGGTTTGGGGTCACCTGAGGGGGATTTGGGGGGGTTTGGGGTCACCTGAGGGGGATTTGGGGTCACCTGAGGGGGATTTAGGGGGGTTTGGGGTCACCTGAGAGGGGTTTGGGGTCACCTGAGGGGGATTTAGGGGGGGTTTGGGGTCACCTGAGAGGGGTTTGGGGCGACCTCAGAGGGGTTTGGGGTCACCTGAGGGGGGTTTGGGGTGACCCGAGGGGGATTTGGGGTCACCTGAGGGGGATTTGGGGGGGTTTGGGGTCACCTGAGGGGGGTTTGGGGTCACCTGAGGGGGTTTGGGGTGACCTGAGGGGGGGTTGGGGTCACCTGAGGGGGATTTGGGGGGGTTTGGGGTCACCTGAGGGGGTTTGGGGTCACCTTAGGGGGGTTTGGGGTCACCTGAGGGGGATTTGGGGGGGTTTGGGGTCACCTGAGGGGGATTTAGGGGGGGTTTGGGGTCACCTAAGGGGGGTTTGGGGTCACCTGAGGGGGATTTAGGGGGGTTTGGGGTCACCTGAGGGGGGTTTGGGGGGGTTTGGGGTCACCTGAGGGGGATTTAGGGGGATTTGGGGTGACCCGAGCGGGGTTTGGGGTCACCTGAGGGGGATTTGGGGTCACTCGAGGGGGGTTTGGGGTCACCTGAGGGGGATTTGGGGTCACCTGAGGGGGATTTAGGGGGGTTTGGGGTCACCTGAGAGGGGTTTGGGGCGACCTCAGAGGGGTTTGGGGTGTCCTGAGGGGGGTTTGGGGTCACCTGAGGGGGATTTGGGGGGGGTTTGGGGTCACCTGAGGGGGGTTTGGGGTCACCCGAGGGGGGTTTGGGGGGGTTTGGGGTCACCTGAGGGGGATTTGGGGGGGTTTGGGGTCACTCGAGGGGGGTTTGGGGTCACCTGAGGGGGGTTTGGGGTCACCCGAGGGGGGTTTGGGGGGGTTTGGGGTCACCTGGAGGGTTTGGGGTGGGTTTGGGTGGTCTGGGGGTGGTTTTGGGGTGGTTTTTGGGGGGTTTGGGGTGGTTTGGGGTGGTTTGGGGTGGTTTTGGGGTTGTTTTTGGGGGTTGCAGGGTGGTTTTGGGGTGTTTTTTGGTGGTTCCAGGGTGGTTTTGGGGTGGTTTTTGGTGGTTCCGGGATGGTTTGGGGTGTTTTTTGGGGGTGCTGGTGTGGTTTGGGGTTCCGGGGTGGTTTTGGGGTGGTTTTTGGGATGTTTCTGGGGGGTTCCGGGGTCACCTGGGCTCACCTGAGCAGCAGCACCTGGCCCTGCGCCCCCACGGCCACGTCCGGCAGCCGATCCCCGCTCAGGTCCCGGCCCCCGCTCAGCGCTTGGCCAAAGAAACGCGGCCGGGACGGGAACGCCGAGCCCGGGATGCGCTGGGGACAGACGGACAGACGGACAGACGGACAGAGGGTACAGAGGGACAGACGGACAGACGGACAGACGGACAGAGGGACAGAGGGACAGAGGGGACAGAGGGACAGAGGGACAGAGGGGACAGAGGGGACAGAGGGACAGAGGGACAGACGGACAGACGGACAGACGGACAGACGGACAGAGGGACAGAGGGGACAGAGGGGACAGAGGGACAGACGGACAGACGGACAGACGGACAGACGGACAGACGGACAGACGGACAGAGGGACAGAGGGACAGAGGGACAGACGGACAGAGGGACAGAGGGACAGAGAGGGGACAGAGGGACAGACGGACAGAGAGGGGACAGACGGACAGAGGGACAGAGGGACAGAGGGGACAGAGGGACAGAGGGACAGAGGGACAGAGGGACAGAGGGGACAGAGACAGACGGACAGAGGGACAGAGGGACAGAGGGGACAGAGGGACAGAGGAACAGAGGGGACAGAGGGACAGACGGACAGAGGGACAGAGGGGACAGAGAGACAGAGGGACAGAGGGACAGACGGACAGAGAGGGGACAGAGGGACAGAGGGGACAGAGGGACAGAGGGACAGAGGGGACAGAGACAGACGGACAGAGGGACAGAGGGGACAGAGGGACAGAGGGACAGAGGGACAGACGGACAGAGAGGGGACAGAGGGACAGAGGGACAGAGGGACAGAGGGGACAGAGGGACAGAGAGGGGACAGACGGACAGGGGAGGGACAGAGGGACAGACGGACAGACGGACAGACGGACAGACGGACAGAGGGACAGAGAGGGGACAGAGGGACAGAGGGACAGAGGGACAGACGGACAGAGGGACAGACGGACAGAGGGGACAGAGGGACAGAGGGGACAGAGGGACAGAGGGACAGAGGGGACAGGTGAGGGACAGGTGAGCCCAGTGCCCAGCTGAGGCTGTGCCCAGCTGAGCCCCGTGCCCAGGTGAGCCCCATGCCCAGGTGAGGCTGTGCCCAGGTGAGCCCCGTGCCCAGCTGAGCCCCGTGCCCAGGTGAGGCCTCACCTGCCCGTCGCGGGCGCTGATGCCCCCGCGGGTGCCCCGGAACAGGTACACGGCCCCTCGGCCCTCGTCCTCCAGGGGCGCCCCCACGGCCACCTCGGGCCACCCGTCCCCGTCCAGGTCGCCCAGGTGTGCCAGGCTGGCCCCGAAGCGCCCCAGGGGGTGCCCGGGGTGGCCCCGCAGCGTCTGGCGGCACCGCAGGTGACGGCTCTGGGACAGGGGAGACGGCTGAGCTCACACAGGTGTGCCCAGGTGCCCCCAGCTGTGCCCAGCTGTGCCCAGGTGAGTGCCCAGCTGTGCCCAGGTGTGCTCAGGTGAGTGCCCAGGTGCCCCCAGGTGCCCCCAGGTGTGCCCAGGTGTGCCCAGGTGTGCTCAGGTGTGCCCGGGTGAGTTCCCAGGTGTGTGCCCAGGTGAGTTCCCAGCTGTGCCCAGCTGTGCCCAGGTAAGTGCCCAGGTGAGTGCCCAGGTGTGCCCAGGAGTGCCCAGGTGTGCCCAGGTGTGCTCAGGTGAGTGCCCAGGTGTGCCCAGGTGTGCCCAGGTGTGCCCAGGTGCCCCCAGGTGTGCCCAGGTGTGCTCAGGTGTGCCCAGGTGAGTGACCAGGTGCCCCCAGGTGTGCCCAGGTGTGCTCAGGTGAGTGCCCAGGTGTGCCCAGGTGAGTGCCCAGGTGAGTGCCCAGGTGAGTGCCCAGGTGTGCCCAGGTGTGCCAAGGTGCGACCAGGTGAGTGCCCAGGTGCCCCCAGGTGTGCCCAGGTGTGCCCAGGTGCCCCCAGGTGTGCCCAGGTGTGCTCAGGTGTGCTCAGGTGTGCCCAGGTGAGTGACCAGGTGCCCCCAGGTGTGCCCAGGTGAGTGCCCAGGTGTGCCCAGCTGTGCCCAGCTGTGCCCAGGTGAGTGCCCAGGTGCCCCCAGGTGCCCCCAGGTGTGCCCAGGTGCCCCCAGGTGTGCCCAGCCGTGCCTCACCTTCCCGCTGACCTCGCAGACGTCCACGCGGCCGCCGCCGCCCCCCCCCGTAGAACTGGGGGGCCCCCACGAGCAGCGCCGGGGCCGCGCCGGGGCGGGGCTGCAGCGGGAGCAGCGCGGCCCCGAAATAGGAACCCACCTGGGGGGGGAGGGGACAGGTGAGACCCCCCAGGACCCCCCCAGGACCCCCAGGACCCCCCAGGACCCCCCAGGTGTCTCCCAGAATCCCCCCCAGGACCCCCAGAATCCCCCCAGGTGCCCCCCAGGACCCCCCAGGACTCCCCAGGTACCCCCAGAATCCCCCCAGGACCCCCCAGAATCCCCCCAGGACCCCCCAGGATCCCCCCAGGTGCCCCCCAGGACCCCCCAGGTGCCCCCAGGACCCCTCAGGACCCCCCCAGGACCCCCCAGGTACCCCCAGAACCCCCACAGGTACCCCCCAGGTACCCCCAGAATCCCCCCAGAACCCCCCCAGGTACCCCCAGAACCCCCCAAGACCCCCCAGGTACCCCCAGAATCCCCCCAGGTGCCCCCAGGACCCCCCAGAATCCCCCCAGAACCCCCCCAGGTGCCCCCAGAACCCCCCCAGGTGCCCCCAGAACCCCCCCAGGTGCCCCCAGAATCCCCCCAAGTGCCCCCAGGTGCCCCCAGAACCCCCCCAGGTACCCCCAGAATCCCCCCAGGACCCCCCCAGGTACCCCCAGGACCCCCCAGGTGCCCCCCAGGTACCCCCAGGTGCCCCCAGGACCCCTCAGGACCCCCCCAGGTGCCCCCCAGGTACCCCCAGAACCCCCCAGGTGCCCCCCAGGTACCCCCAGAACCCCCCCAGGACTCCCCAGGTGCCCCCAGGTGCCCCCAGAACCCCCCCAGGTACCCCCAGAACCCCCCAGGACTCCCCAGGTGCCCCCCAGGTGCCCCCCAGGTGCCCCCCAGGTGCCCCCTGGACCCCCCAGGTGCCCCCAGAACCCCCCCAGGTGCCCCCCGCGCTCACCTGGGGCCCGGTGGCCTCTGCCAGGAGCTTCCAGGTGGCCCCGGGGGCGAAGACGAGGACGCGGCCGAGGTGGCGGAAGCGGGGGGCACCCAGGGCCAGGCCCCGCGAGCCCCCGAGGGCCAGCGAGGCAACCGAGTAGCCTGGGGGGGATTTGGGGGAGGGTTTGGGGGGGTCCGGGTGGGATTTTGGGGGGTTTGAGGTGGATTTTTGGGGGGTCCGGGTGGGATTTTGGGGGGATTTGGGGTGGATTTGGGGGGTTTGAGGGGGATTTTGGGGGGTTTGAGGTGGATTTTTGGGGGGTTCGGGTGGGATTTTGGGGGGTTTTGGGGGAGTTTTGGGGGGTTTGAGGGGGATTTGGGGGGGGATTTGGGGGGTTTTTGGAGTCCGGGTGGGATTTTGGGGGGTTTGAGGTGGATTTTGGGGGGTTTGAGGTGGATTTTTGGGGAGTTTGAGGTGGATTTTTGGGGGGTCCGGGTGGGATTTTGGGGGGGATTTGGGGGGTTTGAGGGGGATTTTGGGGGGGATTTTAGGGGGTTTTGGGGTCCAGGTGGGGTTTTGGGGGGTTTGAGGTGGATTTTGGGGGGTTTGAGGGGGATTTGGGGGGTTTTGAGGTGGATTTTGGGGTCCGGGTGGGATTTTGGGGGGTTTGAGGTGGATTTTTGGGGGGTCCGGGTGAGATTTTGGGGGGATTTGGGGGGTTTTGGGGTCCAGGTGGGATTTTGGGGGGTTTGAGGTGAATTTTGGGGGCTTTAGAGGTGGATTTTTGGGGGGTTTTGATGTGAATTTTGATGTGAATTTCGGGGGGTTTTGAAGTGGATTTTTGATGTGAATTTCGGGGGCTTTTGCGGTGGATTTTTGGGGGGTTTCGATGTGAATTTTGGGGGTTTTGAGGTGAATTTCGGGGGGTTTTGAGGTGGATTTTTGGGGGGTTTCGATGTGAATTTCGATGTGAATTTCGGGGGGTTTTGAAGTGGATTTTTGAGGGGTTTCGATGTGAATTTTGGGGGGTTTTGAAGTGGATTTTCGATGTGGATTCCGGGGGCTTTTGCGCTGAATTTGGGGGCGTCCGTGTGGGATTCTTTCCCCGCCGGGGGTGAGGGGAGGGGACGCGCGAGACCCCTCGGGGACCCCCCCCCGGGACCCCCGAAAGCCTCGGGGGCGGCCGCGGAGCCCCCCGGCCGTGGCCCCGTACCCAGGTAGGCGTCGTCCATGTCCCTGAGGTCGCCCAGGTCGCCCAGGTTGCCCAAGTCCCGGGAGACGTTGACGAAGGTGGGCGCCCCTCCCCCGCCGTAGACGAAGACCCCCCCGGACCAGTCGTAGGCGCCCACAGCTCCCAGTACGGGACCCTCCTGCACCAGTGAGGGACGGGGGATGGGGGATGGGGACGGCGGGGAGGGGGGGACACAGCGGTCAGGGGCCGTCCTGGGGACACCGGGACCCTCATGGGGACACCAGGAACTTCATGGGGACATCCCTGGGGACATTGGGACCCTCATGGGGACATTGGGACCATCCTGGGGACACCGGGACCCTCATGGGGACACCAGGAACTTCATGGGGACACCCCTGGGGACACCGGGACCATCCTGGGGACATTGGGACCATCCTGGGGACATTGGGACCTTCATGGGGACACCGGGACCGTCCTGGGGACATCCCTGGGGACATTGGGACCTTCATGGGGACATTGGGACCATCCTGGGGACATCGGGACTGTCCTGGGGACATTGGGACCTTCATGGGGACACCGGGAACTTCATGGGGACACCGGGACCTCATGGGGACACCCCCGGGGACATCGGGACCTTCATGGGGACATCGGGACCTTCATGGGGACACCCCTGGGGACACCGGGACCCTCCTGGGGACATTGAGACCTTCACGGGGACACCGGGACCTTCATGGGGGCACCGGGAACTTCATGGGGACATCGGGACCTTCATGGGGACATCGGGACCTTCATGGGGACACCCCTGGGGACACCGGGACCCTCCTGGGGACATTGAGACCCTCCTGGGGACACCGGGACCTTCATGGGGGCACCGGGAACTTCATGGGGACATCGGGACCTTCATGGGGACATCGGGACCATCCTGGGGACATCGGGACCTTCATGGGGACACCCCTGGGGACACCGGGACCTCATGGGGACACCGGGACCATCCTGGGGACATTGGGACCTTCATGGGGACATCGGGACCCTCATGGGGACATTGGGACCATCCTGGGGACATTGGGACCTTCATGGGGACATTGGGACCATCCTGGGGACATCAGGACCTTCATGGGGAGACCCCTGGGGACATCGGGACCTTCATGGGGACACCAGGACCCTCATGGGGACACCCCTGGGGACACCGGGACCCTCCTGGGGACATCGGGACCCTCCTGGGGACATCGGGACCTTCATGGGGACACTGGGAACTTCATGGGGACATCGGGCCCATCCTGGGGACATCGGGACCTTCATGGGGACACCAGGAACTTCATGGGAACACCCCTGGGGACACCAGGACCCTCATGGGGACATTGGGACCCTCATGGGGACATTGGGACCTCCTGGGGACGTCCCTGGGGACACTGGGACCCTCCTGGGGACACCGGGACCATCCTGGGGACATTGAGACCCTCCTGGGGACACCAGGACCTTCATGGGGACATCGGGAGCTTCATGGGGACATCGGGACCTCAATGGGGACACCAGGACCTTCAGGGGGACATCGGGACCTTCCTGGGGACACCGGGACCTCCTGGGGATGTCCCTGGGGACATCGGGACCCTCCTGGGGACATTGGGACCATCCTGGGGACATTGGGACCTTCATGGGGACACCCCTGGGGACACCAGGACCCTCCTGGGGACGTCCCTGGGGACATCGGGACCCTCCTGGGGACATTGGGACCCTCATGGTGAGACCGGGACCTTCCTGGGGACACCCCTGGGGACATCGGGACCTTCATGGGGACACTGGGACCTTCATGGGGACACACCTGGGGACACCAGGACCTCCTGGGGACACCCCTGGGGACACTGGGACTCTCCTGGGGACACCCGGACCTCATGGGGACATCGAAACCTTCATGAGGACACCGGGACCTTCCTGGGGACACCCCTGGGGACATCGGGACCTTCATGGGGACACCCCTGGGGACATCGGGACCCTCCTGGGGACACCGGGATCTCCTGGGGACACCCCTGGGGACACCAGGACCCTTCTGAGGACACCGGGACCCTCCCGGGAACATTGGGACCCTCCTGGGGACATCGGGACCTTCATGGGGACCCTCCCGGGCCCCCCAAGGCCAGCAGGGGACACCTACGGGCGTCACCAGGGCGCTGAAGCCCTCCTGGGCCATCTCCAGCTGGAAGGAGCTGCTGTGGGCGCTCTGGGTGCCTGCGGGAGGGGCCAGCGGCCTGGTCACCTCCTGGCCACCTCCTGGCCACCTCCTGGCCACCTCCTGGTCACCAGGAGGTCCAGCCCCACCCCCGGTACCCTCGATGGCGAAGATCTTCTCCTGCAGCTGGTTCTGGATGTCCCCCAGCGCGCCGAAGTTGTCCACGCGGAACACGTGGTCGTGGGCGGGGCTGGAGGCGATCTCGTGGAGCTCGGCCTGGGCGTTGGGCTTCAGGAAGGCGCTGCCCACCTGCGGGGGATGGACGGGATGGGATGGACAGGGGGATGGACAGAGGGATGGACAGGTGGGATGGATGGATGGACGGACAGGTGGACACATGGACGGGTGGGATGGATGGATGGATGGATGGATGGAGGGATGGATGGATGGATGGATGGATGGATGGATGGATGGATGGATGGATGGATGGAGGGGTGGATGGAGGGATGGATGGATGATGGATGGATGGACGGATGGATGGATGGACGGATGGATGGATGGATGGATGATGGATGGATGGACGGATGGACAGGTGGACAGAGGGGATGGATGGATGGATGATGGATGATGGATGGATGGACGGACGGACGGACGGGATGGACACATGGACTGGTGGGATGGATGGATGGATGGATGATGGATGGATGGACAGGTGGATGGGTGGGATGGACAGGGGGATGGACGGGAGATGGACAGGGGGATGGACAGGGGATGGATGGATGGATGGACAGGTGGACACATGGATGGGTGGGATGGATGGATGACTGGACAGGTGGACAGAGGGGATGGATGGATGGACAGGTGGATGGATGATGGATGGATGATGGATGGAGGGATGGATGGATGGAGGGATGGATGATGGATGGATGGAGGGATGGATGGACGGACGGACGGGTGGGATGGATGGATGGATGGATGGATGGATGGATGGATGGATGGATGGACGGACAGGTGGTCAGGTGGGATGGATGATGGATGATGGATGGATGGAGGGATGGATGATGGATGGATGGATGGATGGATGGACGGACGGACAGGTGGTCAGGTGGGATGGATGATGGATGATGGATGGATGGATGGATGGATGGACGGACAGGTGGGATGGACATATGGACAGATGGACGGGTGGGACGGACGGATGGATGGACAGACAGGTAGACAGATGGACAGGTGGGATGGACATATGGACAGATGGATAGGTGGGATGGACAGCTGGACAGACAGGTGGACGGATGGACAGATGGACAGGTGGGATGGACGGATGGACGGACAGGTGGGATGGATGGACAGATGGACAGGTGGGACGGACGGACGGACAGACAGGTGGACGGATGGACAGGTGGGATGGACGGATGGACAGACAGAGCCGTCGACCGGACAGAGCCGCCGCGGGCCGGCGCCTCACCCCGATGGCGTAGCGAGTGACCGCCATGCTCTCGGCCAGCGGGATGACGTCCGAGTAGCTCAGGTTGTCCCCGTACTTCTCCCCGTCCGTGACCACGATCAGGATCCGCCGGGCGCCGGCCCGCGCGCCCCGGTCGGGGAGGAACATCCGCTGCCTGCCGGGCGAGCGAGCGGTCAGCGGGGCCGGGCCGGGCCGGGCCGGGGCCGGGAGGGGCCGCGGGGCACTCACAGGACGTGCAGGATGGCCGTGGCCGTGTGGGTGGGGCCGCGGAGCTGCTGGACGCTCCTCAGCAGCAGCGCCGGGTCCGGATGGTCCCGGAAGGTGCTGAAGTCGAAGTGGTCGTGCAGGCGGCTGGAGAACTGGGTGAGGGAGAACTGGCCGGGGGGACAGCGGCGTGACCGGCGGTGAGCGGGGCTGACCGGCCAAAGGCCACCCCGGAGCCCCCCAGATGATCAAGGGGCATCGGGTGGTCAAAGCTGAGCATCAACGGAGCTCTGAGTGACCCAGGATGACCAAAGGCCATGGAGGGGTCACCACTCGACGTCAACGGAGCTCTGAGTGACCCAAGATGACCAAAGGCCATGGAGGGGTCACCAATTGATGCCAATGGAGCTCTGAATGACCCAAGATGACCAATGGGCATCGGGTGGTCAAAGCTGAGCATCAATGGAGCTCTGAATGACCCAGGATGACCAATGGCCATGGAGGGGTCACCAATTGATGCCAACAGAGCTGAATGACCCAAGATGACCAATGGCCATGGAGGGGTCACCACTCGACGTCAACGGAGCTGAATGACCCAAGATGACCAAACCAATTGATGTCAATGGAGCTCTGAATGACCCAAGATGACCAATGGGCATCGGGTGGTCAAAGCTGAGCATCAACGGAGCTCTGAGTGACCCAAGATGACCAAAGGCCATGGAGGGGTCACCACTCAACGTCAATGGAGCTGAATGACCCAGGATGACCAAAGGCCATGGAGGGGTCACCAATTGATGTCAGTGGAGCTTTGAATGACCCAAGATGACCAACGGCCATGGAGAGGTCACCACTCAACATCAATAGAGGTGAATGACCCAAGATGACCAATGGGCATCGGGTGGTCAAAGCTGAGCATCAATGGAGCTCTGAATGACCCAGGATGACCAACGGCCATTGGGGGGTCACCACTCGACGTCAATGGAGCTGAATGACCCAGGATGACCAAAGGCCATGGAGGGGTCACCAATTGATGCCAATGGAGCTCTGAATGACCCAAAATGACCAACGGCCATGGAGGGGTCACCAACTGATGCCAACGGAGCTGAATGACCCAGGATGACCAAAGGCCATGGAGGGGTCACCACTCAACGTCAATAGAGGTGAATGACCCAGGATGACCAATGGCCATGGAGGGGTCACCAATTGATGTCAATGGAGCTGAATGACCCAGGATGACCGACGGCCACTGGGCGGTCGCGGCCGGCGCCCGGCCGGGCGTTACCTGGACGTCGGCGCCCTGGAAGCGCTTCATGACCTCCACGATGAACGTCTTCATGGCGTTGAACTCGTGGGGGGCGATGCTGCCCGAGCCGTCGATGAGGAACGCGATGTCCATGGAGCTCTTGGGACACTCTGGCCAGGGGATGGACACGGCCCCGAGGTCAGGCGGGACCGGGGGGTCCCCGGCGCGGCCGGCCCCGGGGACACCCCCCGTACCTGGGAAGGCGTCCGGGAGGCGCCGGAGCGGCTGGAGGGCCGAGTCCAGGTGGACGCAGAAGCCGTTGAGGTGGACGTTGACCCCGCAGGCCTGGGGGGAGGTGGGGCCGCACGCCTGGCGGGTGGGGGGAGGGGATGGACAGGCCACATTTTGGGGGGGGTCACCGGCCTCGGTTTCGCCTCGAAAAGACCCAATTTGGGGGCAAAACCCCCCCCCGAAGCTCCTCGGGGACATCGATGTGGGGTCCGAGCTCCAAAGCAACAACCGAAAACCCCCCCCAGATTTTGGGGGCGAAACCTCCCCGGGAACGAAACCGACCCCAAACCCGCAGCGCGATTTTGGGGTTCAGCGCCCTCGATTTCACCCCCAAACCCGCTCCCACTCCCCCAAACCGGTTTCGGGGTCGCCCCTCACCAGCACCCCGCCGTCTCCGGCCGCCAGCGCCAGCCCCAGGGACGCGTTGACCGCTCCGGGGGGTCCTGGAAGGCCACGGGGGTGAGACCACCCCCCCCACCCCACCCCTTCTCCTTGGGGTTTTGGGGTGGGAGGGGAGGGCGTAAATTTTTTGGGGAGGGGGTCTCTCACCGGCCACCGGAACCTTCTGGCACCTTCCCGACTGGAAGCGGCAGCGATAAACGGCGCCGGTCTCGTCGGCACCGCCGCGCTCCAGGGGGGCTCCCACCAGGACCCTTGGGGTGGGCGACGGGGGTGGGTGGGGGGCTGGTTTGGGGCGGGGGGATCGGGGGGACCCCCTCCCCATCGCAAGGACCCCCTCCCCGCTTTACCAGCCGTCGTCACTGGTGCCGAACTGGGCCACGGTGGTGCCGAAAGCGCCGGCGGGGTCGCCTTGGAAAACCAGCGGGGTCTCCACGTCCAGCCCGGAGCCGCCGCAGGAGAGCAGGGCTGGGGGAGGGGGGGCACCAAAAAAAAAAGGGGGGGGGAGGGGGGAGGCTTCAGGGTGACCCCCATCGCCCCCCAAATTGGTCACCCTCGCCCCATTGGAGCCCCGGCGCCGGCTCCGAGGTCTGGGCGGCCCCGGCGGCACCGGGAGGGTTTTGGGGTGGTCGGGAAGGTGCGAAGGAATCCTTGGGAATGGGCTGGAAAGCAGCCGAAATTCACAGGTGGGGGCCTCAAATCCGCCTCAAATCCCCCAAAATGTCACCTGGACCCCAAAATCCACAGCTGGGGACCCAAATCCGCCTCAAATCCCCCAAATATCACCAAAATCCACAACTGGGGCCTCAAATCCCCCAAAATGTCACCAAAATCCACAGCTGGGGCCTCAAATCTGCCTCAAATGCCCCCAAAATGTGACCTGGACCCCAAAATCCACAGCTGGGGACCCAAATCCCCCAAAATGTCACCAAAATCCACAGCTGGGGCCTCAAATCCGCCTCAAATCCCCCAAAAGCCGGGGAAAAGCACCGCAGACCCCATGTGGATCCTCAAAGCCAACTCAAAGCCACCCAAAATCCACTTCAAAACCACCCCAAACCCCACCTGGACCCCAAACCCCACCCTAAACCACCTCAAAACTCCTCAAAACCCCAAAATCCAACTCCAACCCCATCCAAAAACCACCTCAAAACCACCCCAAACCCCACCCGGACCCCAAAACCCACCCTAAACCACCCCAAAACTCCTCAAAACCCCAAAATGCAACTCCAACCCCACCCAAAATCCACCTCAAAACCACCCCAAACCCCACCTGGACCCCAAAACCCACCCAAAACCACCCCAAAACTCCTCAAAACCCCAAAATGCAACTCCAACCCCACCCAAAATCCACCTCAAAACCCCCAAAATGTCACCTGGACCCCAAAATCCACAGCTGGGGCCCCAAATCCGCCTCAAATGCCCCCAAAAGCCGGGGAAAAGCACCGCAGACCCCATGGGGATCCCCGAAGCCAACTCCAACCCCACCCAAAATCCACCTCAAATGGCCCAAAATGCACCTCAGACCCTCCCCACAACCACCCCAAACCCCATCCGGACCCCAAACCCCACCCTAAACCACCTCAAAACTCCTCAGAACCCCAAACTCCAACTCGAACTCCCCAAATGTCACCTGAAGCCCAAAATCCAACTCAAAACCCCCCCCAACCCACCTCAAAACCTCTCGAAGCCCCCAAAATCTCACCCGGACCCCAAAATCCACCCCAAAACCACCCCAAAGCCCCCCAAACCCACCTCAATCCCATCCAAAACCCCTCAACCGCTCCCAAAATCCACCTCAAAGTTCCCCCAAACCCACCCGAAGCCCCTCAAAGCCCCCAAAATCCACCCAAAACCCCCAAAACCCCCATCAAACCCACCTAAAACCTCTCAAAACCCCCAAAATCTCACCTGGACCCCAAAATCCAACTCAGAAGCGTCTCAAAACCACCTCAAACCCCACCCAAACCGCCCCAAATCCACCCCAAACCACCTCAGACCCCCCCAAAACCCACCTCAAACCCACCCCAAACCCCACCCAAAGCCCACCTGGACCCCAAAATCCACCTCAAAGTTCCCCCAAACCCACCCAAAACCACCTCAAACCCACCCAAAATCCACCCAAAACCCCGAAAACCCACATCAAGCCCACCTAAAACCTCTCAAAACCCCCAAAATCTCACCTGGACCCCAAAATGCAAATCAGAACCATCTCAAAACCACCCCAAAGCCCCCAAAATCCACCCCAAACCCACCCAAACTCACCCAAAATCCACCCCAAACCTCCCAAAATCCACCCCAAACCCCCCCAAATCCACCCCAAACCCACCCCAAAGCCCCCAAAATCCACCCCAAACCCCCCAAAATCCACCCCAAACTTCCCCAACACCCAGACAAACCCAACCCAAACCCCCCAAAATCCACCCCAAACCCACCCAAACTCACCCAAAATCCACCCAAATCCACCCCAAACCCACCCCAAAGCCCCCAAAATCCACCCCAAACCCCCCAAAATCCACCCCAACCCTCCCCAACACCCAGACAAACCCAACCCAAACCCCCCAAAATCCACCCCAAACCCACCCAAACTCACCCAAAATCCACCCCAAACCCACCCCAAAACCCCCCAAACCCCCCAAAACTCACCGCAAACCCCCCAAAATCCACCCCAAACTCACCCAAAACTCACCCCAAATCCCCCAAATCCACCCCAAACCCACCCCAAACCCCCCAAAATCCACCCCAAACCCACCCAAACTCACCCAAAATCCACCCCAAACCACCTCAAACCCCCCCAAAACCCACCCCAAAGCCCCCAAAATCCACCCCAAACTCACCCAAAACTCACCCCAAACCCCCCAAACCCCCCAAAACCCACCCCAAACCCCCCAAAATCCACCCCAAACTCACCCAAAACTCACCCCAAATCCCCCAAATCCACCCCAAACCCACCCCAAACCCCCCAAAATCCACCCCAAACCCACCCCAAACCTCCCCAAAACCCACCCAACCCAAACCAAACCCCCCCAAACCCCCCAAAATCCACCCCAAACCCACCCCAAACCCCCCAAAATCCACCCCAAACCCACCCCAAACCTCCCCAAAACCCACCCAACCCAAACCAAACCCACCCCAAACCCCCCAAAATCCACCCCAAACTCACCCAAAACTCACCCCAAATCCCCCAAATCCACCCCAAACCCACCCCAAACTCACCCCCAACCCACCCCAAACCCCCCCAAAACCCAACCCCCTCCCCAAACCCCCCCCTCCCCCCCCCAGCCGCCCCTCCCCCGGGGGTCGCCCCGCCCGGCCCGGTGGTCGCCCCGCACCCGTGGCCAGCAGGCCCAGGGCGAGCGGCAGCGCCCGCGGGGCCATCGCGGCTCCGAAGCAGAAGTTGGGGGGTGCCGGGGGGGGGGGGGAGGGGCAGGAAGGTGGGGGAGGGTGGGGGAGGGGCGGGGGGGGGGGGGAGGGGTGTGAAGTTTTTGGGAAGAAGCGGCCCCGAAAGCGGCGCTGGGAGGGGGGGGGGGTGGGGGAGGGGTGGGTGGGGGAGGGGAAGTTTGGGGTGCTCCCCCCTCCCCTCCCCCCCCCCCCGGCCACGCCCTTGTGGTCACCGCGGTGACGTCATCGGCGGAGTCACCCCCTCCCCTCCCCCCCCCCCCGGTGCGGAAGGAGCCACATCCCGTGGGGGGATGGGCCGGGCCTGGGGGGGGGGGGGGGGGGCAGGGTCAGGTGTCCATCCTGCCGAGGTGGGGGCCGTGCGGCCGTCCCTGCTGTCCGTCCGTCCGTCTGTCCGTCTGTCCGTCTGTCCGTCCATATCTACTGTCCCTGCTGTCCGTCTGTCCGTCCGTCCGTCTGTCCGTCCGTCCCTGCTGCCCACCTGTCCGTCTGTCCGTCTGTCCGTCTGTCCATCCATATCTACTGTCCACCCGTCCGTCTGTCCGTCTGTCCATCTGTCCATCTGTCCATCCGTCCCTGCTGTCCGTCTGTCCATCTGTCCATCTGTCCATCTGTCCATCTGTCCATCTGTCCATCCATCCCTGCTGTCCGTCTGTCCGTCTGTCCATCTGTCCGTCCATATCTACTGTCCACCTGTCCGTCTGTCTATCTGTTCATCTGTCCATCCATCCCTACTGCCCACCTGTCCGTCTGTCCATCCGTCCCTGCTGTCCGTCTGTCCGTCCGTCCGTCCATCTGTCTGTCCATCCATATCTACTGCCCACCTGTCCGTCTGTCCATCCATCCCTATTGTCCATCTGTCCGTCTGTCCCTACTGTCCATCCATCCATCCACCTGTCCATCCGTCCCTGCTGCCCACCTGTCCGTCTGTCCATCTGTCCGTCCATATCTACTGTCCACCCGTCCGTCTGTCCGTCTGTCCATCTGTCCATCCATATCTACTGTCCACCTGTCCGTCTGTCCATCTGTCCATCCGTCCCTGCTGCCCACCTGTCCGTCTGTCCGTCCATCCCTGCTGCCCACCTGTCCATCCGTCCACCTGTCCACATGTCTGTCCATCCATCCATCCACCCGTCCATCCATCCATCCCTAATGTCCATCCGTCCATCCCTACTGTCCACCCGTCCATCCGTCTGTCCATCCGTCCGTCCACCCGTCCCTACTGTCCATCCGTCCATCCCTCCATTCTCCTGTCCATCCATCTGTCCACCCGTCCATCCCCACTGTCCACCTGTCCACCCATCCATCCATCCATCCATCCGTCCATCCCTCCATTCTCCCGTCCCTCTGTCCCTCTGTCCCCCCGTCCGTCTGTCCATCCCATCCCCCACCGCCCCCTCCCCCCTCCCCTTCCCCTCCCCCACCCCACGCGCTGCTGACCGGACGCTGCGGCCGGACACGGGACGGTCACCAGCCCGCCCCTCCCCCACCCGCTGACCCAGGGCCCCTCCCCCACCCCCCCCGAACCGGGACCCCTCCCCCACCTGATCCAGGTGTTCTCCCATCCCCCACCTGATCCAGGTGTTCTCCCATCCCCCCCTCACCTGATCCAGGTGTTCCCATCCCCCTCACCTGATCCAGGTGTTCTGATCCCCCTCCCCCACCTGATCCAGGTGTTCCCATCCCCCCCCTCCATCCAGGTGTTCCCCTCCCCCACCTGATCCAGGTGTTCCCCTCCCTCACCTGATCCAGGTGTTCCCACCCCCCCCATCCCGATCCAAGTGTTCCCCTCCCCCACCTGATCCAGGTGTTCCCACCCCCCCCCCACCTGATCCAGGTGTTCCCACCCCCCCTCCCCCCGAAAGGGGCGTGGTTATGCAAACACCCCCCTCCCACCCCCTACTTTGCATAAAGGGGCGTGGCCACCCCAACAAACCGATGACATCACCCCCCTTCGGCGCGACAAAAGGGGCGTGGCTATGCAAATCACCCCCCGCTTTCAATGCACAGAGGAGGCGTGGCCATGCAAATGAGAGGCGCTACCCAGCGTGCCCCGCGGCGCGGCGGAAGAGGCCGCTCGGGGCCATGGCGGCCATGGCGGCCCTGGCGGCTCTGAGGGGGCCCCGCTGGGCCCCGCTGGCCCTGGCGGCTCCCGGGGCTCCCCCGCCGCTCCCGGGGCTCCTCCCGGGGCTCCTCCGGCGGCTCCCGGGGCCGCCCCGCCGGGCCATGGCCGGGCACAACCGCTGGTCCAAGGTGCGCAACGTGAAGGGCCCGCGGGACGCGGAGCGGAGCCGCCTCTTCCAGCGCCTGGCGCAGATGCTGAGGGCGGCCGCCAGAGGTGTCGCGACAGAGCGGCGTGTCGCGATAGGGCGGGGGAGGGCGGGGGGTGCGGGGGGGTGTAGCGGGCTGGTGGGGCGGCGCGGAGGAGCTGTCGCGATACCGGGACACCGGCATGTCGCGATACCGCGACAGGCCGAGCCCACCCCTCCCCCCAGCCCCTCTTTGCCCCCCCTTCCCCGATCCCTCAGGATTTGGGGGTCCCCAAGTGTCCCCAGCCCATCCCAGGGTGTCCCCAGGGTGTCCCAGGGTGTCCCAGGGTGTCCCCAGGTGTCCCCAGGGGTCCCCAGCCCATCCCAGGGTGTCCCCAGCCCATCCCAGGGTGTCCCCAGGTGTCCCCAGGGTGTCCCCAGCCCATCCCAGCCCATCCCAGGGTGTCCCCAGGGTGTCCCCAGCCCATCCCAGCCCATCCCAGGGTGTCCCCAGGGTGTCCCCAGGGTGTCTCCAGCTGTCCCCAGCCCATCCCAGGGTGTCCCCAGCTGTCCCCAGCTGTCCCCAGCCCATCCCAGCCCATCCCAGGGTGTCCCCAGCTGTCCCCAGTTGTCCCCAGCCCATCCCAGTTGTCCCCAGCCCATCCCAGGGTGTCCCCAGGGTGTCCCCAGCTGTCCCCAGCTGTCCCCAGCCCATCCCAGGGTGTCCCCAGGGTGTCCCCAGGTGTCCCCAGCTGTCCCCAGCCCATCCCAGGGTGTCCCCAGCCCATCCCAGGGTGTCCCCAGGTGTCCCCAGGGTGTCCCCAGCCCATCCCAGCCCATCCCAGGGTGTCCCCAGGGTGTCCCCAGGGTGTCTCCAGCTGTCCCCAGCCCATCCCAGGGTGTCCCCAGCTGTCCCCAGCTGTCCCCAGGGTGTCCCCAGGGGTCCCCAGCCGCCCCAGCGCCGCTGTCCCCGCAGAGGGGGGCCCGGACCCGGCGCTGAACGCGGCTCTGGCCGCGGCCGTCCAGCAGTGCCGCGCCCGGAACATGCCCAAGGCGTCCATCGAGGCCGCCCTGCGGCGGGCACAGGTGAGGGGACCCGGGGAGGGGGCTGGGGACACCTGGGGACACCTGGGAGGGGCTGGGGACCCCCGGGATGGGTTGGGGACCCTTGGGAAGGGGTTGGGGACACTCTGGGATGGGTTGGGGACTCCTTGGGATGGGTCGGGGACCCCCTGGGGACCCCCTGGGATGGGTTGGGGACACTCTGGGAAGGGGTTGGGGACCCCTGGGATGGGTTGGGGACCCTTGGGAAGGGTTTGGGGACACTCTGGGATGGGTTGGGGACTCCTTGGGATGGGTTGGGGACACCTGGGAAGGGTTGGGGACACTCTGGGGACCCCCAGGAAGGGGCTGGGGACCCCCTGGGATGGGTTGGGGACCCCCGGGATGGGTTGGGGACTCCTTGGGATGGGTTGGGGACCCTTGGGAAGGGTTTGGGGACACTCTGGGATGGGTTGGGGACCCCTGGGATGGGTTGGGGACACGCTGGGGACCCCCTGGGATGGGTTGGGGACACCTGGGAAGGGTTGGGGACACTCTGGGGACCCCCGGGAAGGGGCTGGGGACCCCCTGGGATGGGTTGGGGATCCCCGGGAAGGGGTTGGGGACACTCTGGGATGGGTTGGGGACCCCCAGGAAGGGGCTGGGGACCCCCCGGGATGGGTTGGGGACCTCTGGGAAGGGGCTGGGGACACTCTGGGGACCCCTGGGATGGGTTGGGGACACTTGGGGACCCCCTGGGATGGGTTGGGGACCCCCTGGGGCCACTCAGGGTGGGTTGGGGACACTCTGGGGCCACTTGGGGACCCCCTGGGGCCAGCACGGGGCCACTCTGGGGCCACTCAGGGTGGGTTGGGGCCACTCAGGGTGGGTTGGGGCCACTCTGGGGCCACTCAGGGTGGGTTGGGGACCCCCTGGGATGGGTCGGGGACCCCCTGGGATCACTCAGGGTGGGTTGGGGCCACTCTGGGGCCACTCAGGGTGGGTTGGGGTCACTCTGTGGCCACTCAGGGTGGGTTGGGGCCACTCTGGGGCCACTCAGGGGGGGTTGGGGCCACTCAGGGTGGGTTGGGGCCACTCTGGGGCCACTCGGGGTGGGCTGGGGCCACTCAGGGTGGGTTGGGGCCACTCTGGGGCCACTCGGGGTGGGCTGGGGCCACTCAGGGTGGGTTGGGGCCACTCTGGGGCCACTCTGGGTGGGTTGGGGCCACTTGGGGCCACTCAGGGTGGGTTGGGGACACTCTGGGGCCACTTGGGGACCTCCTGGGGCCAGCACGGGGCCACTCAGGGTGGGTTGGGGACACTCTGGGGCCACTTGGGGACCTCCTGGGGCCAGCACGGGGCCACTCTGGGGCCACTCAGGGTGGGTTGGGGCCACTCTGGGGCCACTCAGGGTGGGTTGGGGACCCCCTGGGATGGGTCGGGGACCCCCTGGGATCACTCAGGGTGGGCTGGGGCCACTCAGGGTGGGTTGGGGCCACTCAGGGTGGGTTGGGGCCACTCTGGGGCCACTCAGGGTGGGCTGGGGCCACTCAGGGTGGGTTGGGGCCACTCTGGGGCCACTCAGGGTGGGTTGGGATCACTCTGGGGCCACTCAGGGTGGGTTGGGATCACTCTGGGGCCACTCAGGGTGGGTTGGGGTCACTCTGTGGCCACTCAGGGTGGGTTGGGGCCACTCTGTGGCCACTCGGGTGCCGCAGGAAGGCGCCGGGGGCTCGCGGCTGCTGCTGGGGGCGCGGGGCCCGGGGGGCTCGGAGCTGCTGCTGGAGGTGCTGACCCAGGAGCCGCGGCGGTGCCAGCGCCAGCTCGGCCACCTGCTGGGCCACTGCGGGTCAGGGACAGCGCCGGGGACACCGCGGCGGGACACCGGGGACACTGGGGACACTGGGGACACCGGGGTGGGGACACCGGGGTGGGGACAACGGGATGGGGATACCGGGGACACCGGGGACACCGGGGACACCGGGGTGGGGACACCGGGATGGGGGATACCAGGATGGGGACACCGGGGACACCGGGATGGGACACCGGGATGGGGACAACGGGGTGGGGATACCGGGGTGGGGACACCGCGGACACTGGGGACACCGGGGTGGGGACACCGGGATGGGGGTACCGGGATGGGGACACCGGGGACACCGGGATGGGGACACTGGGGTGGGGACAACGGGGACACTGGGATGGGGACACTGGGGACACCGGGATGGGGACAACGGGATGGGGACACTGGGATGGGGACACTGGGGACACCGGGATGGGGACAACGGGATGGGGACACCGGGATGGGGGGTACCGGGGACACCGGGATGGGGACACCGGGATGGGGGCAACGGGGTGGGGACACTGGGATGGGGACACTGGGGACACCGGGATGGGGACACTGGGGTGGGGACACTGGGGTGGGTCAGGGGACACCAGGGACACCGGGATGGGGACACTGGGATGGGGACACTGCTGGGGACACCGGGTGGGGACACCGCGGACACTGGGATGGGGACACCGGGGTGGGGACACTGCTGGGAACACTGGGATGGGGACATTGCTGGGGACATCGGGATGGGGACACTGGGACGGGGACACCGGGGATGTGTCAGGGACACTGGGATGGGGACATGGCTGGGGACACCGGGATGGGGACACCGGGATGGGGACACTGGGGTGGGTCAGGGGACACCGGGGACACTGGGATGGGGACACCGGGATGGGGACACTGGGATGGGGACACTGGGGACACCGGGGTGGGGATACCGGGGTGGGGATACTGGGGACACCGGGATGGGGACAACGGGGTGGGGATACCGGGATGGGGGTACCGGGGACACTGGGATGGGGACATCAGGGACACCGGGATGGGGACACCGGGATGGGAACACTGGGATGGGGACACCGGGGACACCGGGATGGGTCAGGGGACACCGGAGGCACCTGGGATGGGGACACCAGGATGGGGACATTGGGATGGGAACACTGGGGTGGGGACATCGGGATGGGGACATTGGGATGGGGACATTGGGATGGGAACACTGGGATGGGGACACCGGGGACACCGGGGTGGGTCAGGGGACACCGGAGGCACCTGGGATGGGGACACCGGGATGGAGACACCGCGGCAGGGACACCTGGGTGGGGACACCTGGGTGGGGACACTGGGGGCACGGGGGATGGGTCAGGGGACACCGGGGTGGGGACACTGCTGGGGACACCGGGGACACCGGGATGGGGACACTCTGGGGACTCCCAGGAAGGGGTTGGGGACACCTGGGGATGAGTTGGGGACACTCAGGGTGGGTTGGGGACACTCAGGGGACACTCGGGGGTCACTCAGGGGTCACTCGGGGGTCACTCAGGGGACACTCGGGGTCACTCAGGGTGGGTTGGGGACACTCAGGGTCACTCAGGGGTCACTCAGGGTCACTCCGGTGACACTCAGGGGTCACTCAGGGGTCACTCGGGGTCACTCAGGGTGGGTTGGGGACACTCAGGGGACACTCAGGGGTCACTCAGGGTCACTCCGGTGACACTCAGAGGTCACTCGGGGTCACTCAGGGTCACTCAGGTGACACTCGGGGGTCACTCAGGGAACACTCAGGGTCACTCAGGGTGGGTTGGGGACACTCAGGGGACACTCAGGGGTCACTCAGGGAACACAGGGTCACTCAGGGAACACTCTGGGGTCACTCAGGGTGGGTCGGGGTCACTCAGGGGACACTCAGGGTCACTCTGGTGACACTTGGGGTCACTCAGGGTCACTCAGGTGACACTCAGGGGTCACTCAGGGGTCACTCAGGGGTCACTCAGGGGTCACTCAGGGTCTGTGTCCGGCCTCCCGCAGGGGGTCTCTGGCCGAGGGTGTCCGGCACAGCTTTGAGGCCGTGGGCGTGGTGCGAGTGGCCGGCCAGGATGGGCGTGGCCAGGCCGTGTCCATGGAGGTGGCCCTGGAGCTGGCGCTGGCGGCCGGAGCCCGGGACGTGGCGGCCGAGGACGAGGCCGAGCTGAAGGTGGGAGCGGCCTGGGGAGTGACCACAGCCCCCCCCCCCCGTCCCCCGATGGCCCTTGGGCCACTGCCAGGGGTCACCGACTGTCCCCGGCCACCACTGGCCACCCCTCGGCCATCCCCAGTGACCCCTGGCCACCCCCAGTGACCTTTGACCATCCCTAATGACCCCTGGCCACCCCCAGTGACCTTTGGTCACTTCTTGTGACCCCTGACCACCCCAAATGATCTTTGGCCATCCCCAATGACCCCTGGCCACCCCCAGTGACCCCTGGCCACCCCCAGTGACCCCTGACCATCCCAAATGACCCCTGGCCACCCCCAGTGACCTTTGGCCATCCCCAATGACCCCTGACCACCCCCAATGACCCCTGACCACCCCAAATGACCCCTGGCCACCCCCAGTGACCTTTGGTCACTTCTTGTGACCCCTGACCACCCCAAATGATCTTTGGCCATCCCCAATGACCCCTGGCCACCCCCAGTGACCCCTGACCAGCCCCAATGACCTTTGGCCACCCTCAGTGACCCCTGACCATCCCAAATGACCCCTGACCACCCCCAACGACCTCTGGCCACCCCCAGTGACCCCTGACCATCCCAAATGACCCCTGACCACCCCAAATGACCCCTGGCCACCCCCAACGACCTCTGGCCACCCCCAGTGACCCCTGACCATCCCAAATGACCCCTGGCCACCCCCAGTGACCTTTGGCCATCCCCAATGACCCCTGACCACCCCCAATGACCCCTGACCACCCCAAATGACCCCTGGCCACCCCCAGTGACCCCTGACCACCCCCAATGACCTTTGGCCATCCCCAATGACCCCTGACCATCCCAAATGACCCCTGGCCACCCCCAATGACCCCTGACCCCCCCTCCGGCCTCCCCCCCGCAGTTCCTGTGTGACCCCTCGTCCCTGCCGAGCGTCCGGCAGCACCTGGAGGCCGCGGGGCTCCGGCCGCTCTCGGCCGCCGTCGAGTTCGTGCCGCGGGCGCTGCTGGCGCTGCCCGAGGGGCCGCGGGCTCAGGCCGAGCGGCTACTGCAGGCCCTGGGCGACTGCCCGGACGTCGTCCGGCTCTACCACAACATCCAGGAGGGGCCGGAGGGGGCCGGGGGTCAGTCCTCTCCGGCCACGGGTCACTGACCCCTGACGGTCAATAAAGCCTCGGTTGGACGCGTCCCCGGCCTGGCTCGGCCACCTGGGTGGTCAAGTGGTCATCAGGGGGTGTTGGGAACGGTCAGGGGTCACTTGGGGGGGTCAGGGATGGTCTGAGGGTGACTCAGGGTGGTCAGGGATGGTCCGAGGGTCACTGGGGGTGGTCAAGGATTGTCTGAGGGTCACTGGGGGTGGTCAGGGATGGCCTGAGGGTCACTGGGGGTGGTCAGGGATGGTCCGAGGGTCACTGGGGATGGTCTGAGGGTCACTGGGGATGGTCTGAGGGTCACTGGGGGTGGTCAGGGATGGTCTGAGGGTCACTGGGGGTGGTCAGGGATGGTCCGAGGGTCACTGGGGGTGGTCAGGGATGGTCTGAGGGTCACTGGGGGTGGCCAGGGATGGTCTGAGGGTCACTGGGGATGGTCCGAGGGTCACTGGGGGTGGTCAGGGATGGTCTGAGGGTCACTGGGGGTGGTCCGAGGGTCACTGGGGATGGTCTGAGGGTCACTGGGGGTGGTCAGGGATGGTCTGAGGGTCACTGGGGATGGTCCGAGGGTCACTGGGGTTGGTCTGAGGGTCACTGGGGGTGGTCAGGGATGGTCTGAGGGTCACTGGGGATGGTCCGAGGGTCACTGGGGGTGGTCAGGGATGGTCCGAGGGTCACTGGGGATGGTCCGAGGGTCACTGGGGGTGGCCAGGGATGGTCTGAGGGTCACTCAGGGTGGTCAGGGATGGTCCGAGGGTCACTGGGGGTGCTTAAAAACCACACCGGTGCCGGGCAGGGTCATTTATTGGGCGTGGCCAGTGCTGTGGTCACTCGTCCGAGCCCGCGGGGCTGCCCAGGAAAAGGTCGGCGTAGCCGAAGGCCGGGCCGGCTCCTTCCTCCTCCTCCTCCTCCTCCTCCTCCTCGTCCTCATCCTCCTCCTCCTCCTCCTCCTCCTCGTTGTCCTCGTCCTCCTCCTCCTCCTCGTCCTCCCCTCGCCCCGAGGGCCGGCGCCGCTGGGCCGCCCGCTGACCGCCGCCCGCCGGCCCCGCGGCCTCCTCGGGCGCTCTCGGGCCGGCCCCGTTGGGCCGGAGCTCCTCCCGCGGCGTCCGAGCCTCTTCGGCCGCTCGGACCCCGTTGGGCCTCGGCGCGGCGCCGTCCTGCGGCCGCGGCCCGGCCGGCCTGGGCACGCTTGACCACTGGGCATCACCCAACCTCTGCCCGCTTGACCATGCGGCATCACCCGACCTTTGCCCGCTTGACCACTGGGCATCGCCCGGCCTTTGCCCGCTTGACCACGCGGCATCCCCCGATCTCTGCCCGCTTGACCACTGGGCATCACTCGACCTCTGCCCGCTTGACCACTGGGCATCGCCCGCCCTTTGCCCGCTCGGCCACGTCTCCTCCCTCGCCGCAGCCGCCCTGGGGCCGTCCTTGCCCGCGGCCTCTCGCTGCCCCTCCCTGCCCGGCCTCGCTCTGCCCGCGGCCGTCCGGGCTCCGTCCCTGGCTCGGCGCGGCCTCCTCGGCGCCTCGTTGGCGTTGTTGGCGTTGTTGGCGTTGTTGGCGTCGTTGTTGGCGTCGCCGGCGCGGAGCCGCAGCAGCCGGGCGAGCAGGAAGCGCCGCTCCTCGCGGGCCCGCAGCCACTTGGCCTCGAGCCGCGCCACCTCGTCGCAGAGCGCGCCGTTCTCCAGCACCAGCGCCCGCGCCGCGCGCCGCAGCCGCCGGAAACGCAGCCGGTACCGCTCGGCCGGACGCGCCCGCGCCGCCCTCGGCATCGTCCTGAGGAGGGGGGAGGGCTGGGGAGGGGCAGGGGGCAGGGGGGAGGCTGGTTGGGCGTGGGACGGCGGGAGCTGCCGCGGGCCGGGGGGAGATGGGGCGGGGAAATCGGCCCGAGTGGAGGCTGGAGGGAGCGAAATCGGCCCAAATTGACCCAAATTGACCTAAATCGGCCCAAATCGACCTAAATCGGCCCAAATTGACCCAAATCGAGGCTGGATTGACCCAAATCGGCCCAAGTGGAGGCTGGAGGGAGCGAAATCGGCCCAAATTGACCGAAATCGGCCCAAATTGACCTAAATTGGCCTTGGATTGACCCAAATCGAGGCCGGATTGACCCAAATTGGCCCAAGTGGAGGCTGGAGTGAGCGAAATTGGCCCAAATTGACCGAAATCGGCCCAAATCGACCTAAACTGGCCTTGGATTGACCCAAATCGAGCCTGGATTGACCAAAGTTGAGCCCGGATTGACCGAAATTGGCCCAAATCAAGCCCAGATTGATCTAAATCGGCCCAAATTGACCTAAATTGGCCTTGGATTGACCCAAATCGAGGCTGGATTGACCCAAATCGGCCCAAATGGAGCCTGGAGTGAGCCAAATCGGCCCAAATTGACCCAAATCGACCTAAATCGGCCCAAATTGACCCAAATCGAGGCTGGATTGACCCAAATCGGCCCAAGTGGAGCCTGGAGTGAGCGAAATCGGCCCAAATTGACCGAAATTGGCCCAAATTGACCTAAATTGGCCTTGGATTGACCCAAATCAAGCCTGGATTGACCTAAATTGGCCCAAATTGACCCAAATCGAGGCTGGATTGACCCAAATCGGCCCAAATGGACCCAAATTGAGCCCAGATTGACCAAAATCGGCCCAAATTGACCCAAATCGACCTAAATTGGCCTTGGATTGACCCAAATCGAGGCTGGATTGACCCAAATCGGCCCAAGTGGAGCCTGGAGTGAGCGAAATCGGCCCAAATTGACCGAAATCGGCCCAAATTGACCTAAATTGGCCTTGGAGTGACCCAAATTGACCCAAATTGGTCCAAATGGAGCCTGGAGTGAGCGAAATCGGCCCAAATTGACCCAAATTGGCCCAAATTGACCTAAATTGGCCTTGGATTGACCCAAATCAAGCCTGGATTGACCTAAATTGGCCCAAATTGACCCAAATAGAGGCTGGATTGACCCAAATTGGCCCAAATTGACCCAAATTGAGCCCAGATTGACCAAAATCGGCCCAAATTGACCTAAATCGGCCTAAATTGACCTAAATTGGCCTTGGATTGACCCAAATCGAGGCCGGATTGACCCAAATCGGCCCAAATTGACCCAAATCGAGGCTGGATTGACCCAAATCGGCCCAAGTGGAGGCTGGAGGGAGCGAAATCGGCCCAAATTGACCGAAATCGGCCCAAATTGACCCAAATCGAGCCTGGATTGATCTAAATTGACCCAAATTGACCCAAATTGGCCCAAATTGACCGAAATCGAGCACAGGTTGACGGAAATCGGCCCAAATTGACCGAAACCAAGCCCAAATTGACCCAAATCAAGCCCAGATTGACCCAAATCAGCCCGAATTGAGCCCAAATTGGCCCAAATTGACCCAAATTGGCCCAAATTGACCCAAACTGTCCCAAATGGACCTAAATCGGCCCAAATTGACCCAAACTGACCTAAATCGGCCCAAACCGAGCCCGGCCTGGCCCAAAGCAGCCTCGAGCGGGCCCAGGCCGAGCCCGCGCCAGCCCCGGGCTGGGCCCCATCCGCCCCTTTTGGGGTGAAAAACGGGGAAAACGGGAAAAAGGCGCGCTCGGAGCGGTTTTGGGGGGAAAAGGGGGGAAATCGGGGCTGGGAGAGGGATCGGGAGGAACGCGCCGGGCCCCGGCGGAGGGAGAAGCTCCCCTCCCCTCCCCCCCCCCGTCGTGTTTTGGGGCGAAACGCGGCGATTTTGGGGCGAAACGCGGCGAATTTGGGACTCACCGGGGCCGGAAGGGGAGCGGGTCGGACAGGAAGTGAGCGCGGCGGAGCGGAAAGGGGTGAGCACCGCCGGAAGTGACTGCGCGGGGCAGGAAGGGAGTGAGCGCACCGGAAACCGGAAGTGGCCGTTCCGGAAAAGGAGCCGCCCGGTCCCGAAAAAAACGGAATTTGGCCCCAAAAATGGGCCAAGGTTCCGGCATCGGGCGCCGGTTGCGTCAGAACGTTCCTTTTTGATGGCAAACCGCCTCTTTTTGGGTCCAAATGCTCCCTTTTTGGTGCCGAACCGCCCCTTTTTGGTCAACCCAACTCTATGGTTGCTTCCGGCTCGGAGCCGCTCTAGCCCGCTTGGAGGACCGCCCGGTCCCAGTAACGCTCCCTCTCTATGGTTATTTCCGGTTCGGATCCGTCCGATAAACGCTCGGATTTGGTTTTATTTCCTTTTTTAACAAGAAAAAAGACACGAAATTTCCGAAAAAAAGCCCCACCCCGAACCGAGTTAAAAGCCTGAAGACTAAAGCGAAGAAATGGGTCGGAAATGAGGGGAAATGGGTCGGAAATGAGAGGAAATGAGGATAAATGAGGGGAAATGAGAGGAAATGAGAGAAAATGAGAGAAAATGAGGGGAAATGGGGGAAATGAGGGAAAGGGCGAGGAAAGGAGGCGGCGGCGGCAGATTCGCCGCGGCTCGCGGCGCCGCTCTTCCCTCCCCGCCCTTGGCGTGAGGAATTCCATCCCGAGCGGTTCGTTCCGGGATTTTTGCCGGCGTTTTGGGGCCGTTCCGGGCGTTTCTCGCGGCCCAGAGAAGAAGGGAGGAAGCGCGTGCGGGAAGTGCGGCGCTCAGAAGCGATCCGCCTCAGCTCGGCGGTGGCTTCCGGGTTCGAGCCGCTCTGGCCCGCTCGGAGGACCGCGAGTTCCGTTGTCCTTAAGGAGCCCTCGCGGCTCTATGGTCATTTCCGGTCCGTGCCGTTCTCTCGCCGGATCAGCTCTGTGGTTGTTTCCGGGTTGGAGCCGCTCTGGCCACCTTGGAGGACCAACAGCCCCCATATCCTCAATGACCCCCTTCTGAACTCTATGGTTGTTTTTCGTTGAGGGATATTGGAGCCGCTCTGGCCCGCTTGGAGGACCGCGAGTGCCACTTTTCTAGGCCCAAACTGCCCCTTTTTGGGTCCAAATTCCACTTTTTTGGGGTCCAAATTGCCCTTTTAGGCTGCAAATCCCACTTTTCCAGCCCAAACTTTCCTTTCCTCTCTCCAAACTCCTCTTTTCTTGCTCAAACCTCCCATTTTCGGGGGCCAAACTCCCCCATTTTGGGCCCAAATCCCTTTTTTTGGGTCAGAACTCCGCAGTTTTAGGATCCGAATTCCATTTTTTTGGCCTCAAACCGCCCCTTTTGGAATCAAAATCCCCCTTTTTTGGCCCAAACTCCCCCATTTTTTGGCCCAAATCCCCCTTTCCCCTCCAAATCCCAGCTTTTCAACCCAAATTCCCCCCTTTTTGTGCCAAAACTCCCCGGTTTTCACCCAAAACTCCCCTCGGTTTATCTTTTTTTTTTTTTTTGTCCAAATCCCGGGGTTTTTTCTCCTCCAAAATTCCCTCTTTTTTTTTTTTTTTTTTTTTTTTTTTTTTCTTTAAATATTTTTTTGGTCCCAACTCCCAAATTTCGCCCCAAATTCCCAAATTTTCACCTCAAATTCCTGATTTTTTATCCCAAATTCCCGATTTTCCACCCCAAATTCCCTAATTTCGCCCCAAATTCCCCTTTTTTCACCCCAAATTCCCCTTTTCCCCCCAAATTCCCCTTTTTCACCCCAAATTCCTGATTTTTCACCCCAAACTCCCAATTTTTCACCCCAAATTTCCCTTTTTAACCCCAAATTCCCCTTTTTTCCCCCAAATCCCGATTTTTCACCCCAAATTCCTGATTTTTTTTACCCCAAATTCCCAAATTTTTGCCCCAAATTCTCGATTCTCACCCCAAATTCCCCTTTTCTCCCCCAATTCGCCCCTTTATTCCCCAAATTCCTGATTTTTCACCCCAAACTCCCAATTTTTCACCCCAAATTTCCCTTTTTAACCCCAATTTCCCCTTTTTTCCCCCAAATCCCGATTTTTCACCGCAAATTCCTGATTTTTTTACCCCAAATTCCCAAATTTTTGCCCCAAATTCCCGATTCTCACCCCAAATTCCCCTTTTTTCACCCCAATTTCCCCTTTTTAACCCCAAATCCCGATTTTCCACCCCAAACTCCCAAATTTCACCCCAAATTCCCCCTTTTTCCCCCCAAATCCCGATTTTTCACCCCAAATTCCCAATTTTTCACCCCAAATTCCCCTTTGTCAACCCAAAGCCCCCTTTTTTAACCCCAAATCTCGAATTTTCCCCCCAAATTTCCCCCCAAATCCCGATTTTTCACCCCAAATTCCTGATTTTTTACCCCAAATTCCCAAATTTTCACCCCAAATTCCCATTTTTTTTATCCCAAATCCCCTTTTTTCCCCCCAAATTCCCCCCTTTTTTCCCGCCCCTCCCCCTCCCCGGGGGGGTGGGGCCGCCCCTCCCCCTCCCCCGCCCCTCCCCCCGCCCCTCCCCCCGCCCCGATCGGCCCCAAAATCCCGGGAATTGGCGGGAAAAGGGGGGGGGGAGGGGCCGGAGCGGGGCCATGGAGGGACCCCCCGAGGGCGGCGAGCCCCAGGTAAGGGGGGGGAGGGGCGGGGGGGGATTTTGGGGGAAAATTCCGCGGATTTGGGAAAGTTCGGAGCCACTTCCGGGTGGGGGAGGGGCGGGGCCGGGCGGTTTTGGGGGGGATTTGGGGGGATTTGGGGGGAATTTGGGGATTTTGGGGGATTTTGGGGGGATTTTGGGAGGATTTGGGGAGAATTTGGGGGATTTGGGGGGAATTGGGGGGGATTTGGGGTGAATTTGGGGGAGATTTTGGGAGATTTGGGGCATTTGGGGGGATTTTGTGGGATTTTGGGGGAAATTTGGGGGATTTGGGGTGAATTTGGGGGGAATTTGGGGAGTTGTGGGGATTTGGGGGGATTTTGGGAATTTTGGGGGGATTTGGGGGGAATTTGGGGATTTTGGGGGGATTTTAGGAAAATTTTGGGGGATTTTGGGGGATTTTGAGGAATTTGGGGGAATTTGGGTGGATTTGGGGTGAATTTGGGGGGATTTGGGGGATTTGGGGGGATTTGGGGAAAATTTTGGGCGATTTTGGGGGATTTGGAGGAATTTGGGGGAATTTGGGGGGATTTGGGGGAGATTTTGGGAGATTTGGGGCATTTGGGGGGAATTTGGGGGGATTTTGGGGGGATTTTGGGGGATTTGGGGTGAATTTGGGGGGAATTTGGGGAGTTTGGGGGATTTGGGGGGATTTTGGGAATTTTGGGGGGATTTTGGGGGATTTGGGGGTGATTTTGGTGGATTTTGGGGGATTTGGGTGGAATTTGGGGGAATTCGGGGGATTTTAGGGGGATTTTGGGGAGATTTGGGGTGAATTTGGGTGAGATTTTGGGAGATTTGGGGGATTTGGGGGGATTTTGTGGGATTTTGGGGGAAATTTGGGGGATTTGGGTGGATTTGGGGGGATTTGGGGGGATTTGGGGTGAATTTGGGGGTAATTGGGGGAGTTTGGGGGATTTGGGGGGATTTTGGGAATTTTGGGGGGATTGGGGGGATTTTGGGGGAATTTTTGGGGGGATTTGGGGTGAATTTGGGGAGTTTGGGGGATTTTGGGGGGATTTTGGGGGATTTGGGGGGTCCCGGGGGGGATTTGGGGGATTCCCGGTTGGATTTTTGGGGTTCCCAGTGGGATTTCGGTGATTCCCAATGCTCCCAGTTCCCTCCCAGTGATTCCCAGTTGGATCCCGGTGATTCCCAGTTCGATTTTTGGGGTTCCCAGTTCTCTCCCAGTGCTCCCAGTTCAATCCCAGTGCTCCCAGTGGGATTCCCAGTGCTCCCAGTTCAATTTTTGGGGTTCCCAGTTCCCTTCCAGTGCTCCCAGTTCAATCCCAGTGATTCCCAGTTCCCTCCCAGTGCTCCCAGTTCAATCCCAGTGCTCCCAGTGAGATTCCCAGTGCTCCCAGTTCCCTCCCCGTGCTCCCAGTTCCTTCCCAGTGCTCCCAGTTCCCTCCCAGTGATTCCCAGTTGGATCCCGGTGATTCCCAGTTCGATTTTTGGGGCACCCAGTTCAATCCCAGGGATTCCCAGTTCCCTCCCAGTGCTCCCAGTTCCCTCCCAGTTCCCTTCCAGTATTCCCAGTTCAATCCCAGGGATTCCCAGTTCGATTTTGGGGTCCCCAGCGGGATTTCGGTGACTCCCAGTGCTCCCAGTTCAATCCCAGTGCTCCCAGTTAAATTTTGATGATTCCCAGTAGGATTTCCGGGGTTCCCAGTTCCCTCCCAATTCCCTGCCAGTGCTCCCAGTTGGATCCCAGTGCTCCCATTTCCCTCCCAGTTCAATCCCAGTGCTCCCAGTTGGGTTCCCAGTGTTCCCAGTGGGATGTTCGGTGGTTCCCAGTTGGATCCCAGTTCAATCCCAGTTCACTCCCAGTTCAATCCCAGTGCTCCCAGTTCCATCCCAGTTCACTCCCAGTTCAATCCCAGTTCACTCCCAGTTCAATCCCAGTTCAGTCCCAGTGCTCCCAGTTCAGTCCCAGTTCCATCCCAGTTCAATCCCAGTTCACTCGCAGTTCCATCCCAGTTCAATCCCAGTTCAGTCCCAGTGCTCCCAGTTCACTCCCAGTTCACTCCCAGTTCAATCCCAGTTCAGTCCCAGTGCTCCCAGTTCACTCCCAGTTCACTCCCAGTTCACTCCCAGTTCCATCCCAGTTCACTCCCAGTTCACTCCCAGTTCACTCCCAGTTCAATCCCAGTGCTCCCAGTTCCATCCCAGTTCACTCCCAGTTCAATCCCAGTTCAGTCCCAGTGCTCCCAGTTCACTCCCAGTTCACTCCCAGTTCCATCCCAGTTCAGTCCCAGTGCTCCCAGTTCACTCCCAGTTCACTCCCAGTTCCATCCCAGTTCAGTCCCAGTGCTCCCAGTTCACTCCCAGTTCACTCCCAGTTCCATCCCAGTTCCATCCCAGTTCACTCCCAGTTCCATCCCAGTTCGTTCCCAGTTCACTCCCAGTTCCATCCCAGTTCACTCCCAGTTCCATCCCAGTTCCATCCCAGTTCCATCCCAGTTCACTCCCAGTTCACTCCCAGTTCCATCCCAGTTCCATCCCAGTTCCATCCCATTCCCAGGGCCTGGTTGCCGTGGTTACCGGCGGTTCCGGTTTCCTCGGCTCCCACCTTTCCCGGCTGCTGCTGGAGCGGCTCCCAGTGCTCCCAGTTCCATCCCAGTTCAATCCCAGTTCACTCCCAGTTCCATCCCAGTTCCATCCCAGTTCACTCCCAGTTCCATCCCAGTTCACTCCCAGTTCACTCCCAGTTCCATCCCAGTTCCATCCCAGTTCAATCCCAGTTCACTCCCAGTTCCATCCCAGTTCCATCACAGTTCACTCCCAGTTCACTCCCAGTTCCATCCCAGTTCACTCCCAGTTCCATCCCAGTTCCATCCCAGTTCCATCCCAGTTCCATCCCGTTCCCAGGGCCTGGTTGCCGTGGTTACCGGCGGTTCCGGTTTCCTCGGCTCCCACCTTTCCCGGCTGCTGCTGGAGCGGCTCCCAGTGCTCCCAGTTCACTCCCAGTTCAATCCCAGTTCACTCCCAGTTCCATCCCAGTTCACTCCCAGTTCCATCCCAGTTCCATCCCAGTTCACTCCCAGTTCCATCCCAGTTCACTCCCAGTTCACTCCCAGTTCACTCCCAGTTCAATCCCAGTTCACTCCCAGTTCACTCCCAGTTCAATCCCAGTTCCATCCCAGTTCACTCCCAGTTCACTCCCAGTTCCATCCCAGTTCACTCCCAGTTCGTTCCCAGTTCACTCCCAGTTCCATCCCAGTTCCATCCCAGTTCACTCCCAGTTCACTCCCAGTTCCATCCCAGTTCCATCCCAGTTCACTCCCAGTTCCATCCCAGTTCGTTCCCAGTTCACTCCCAGTTCCATCCCAGTTCACTCCCAGTTCCATCCCAGTTCCATCCCAGTTCCATCCCAGTTCACTCCCAGTTCACTCCCAGTTCAATCCCAGTTCCATCCCAGTTCCATCCCGTTCCCAGGGCCTGGTTGCCGTGGTTACCGGCGGTTCCGGTTTCCTCGGCTCCCACCTTTCCCGGCTGCTGCTGGAGCGGCTCCCAGTGCTCCCAGTTCACTCCCAGTTCATTCCCAGTTCACTCCCAGTTCACTCCCAGTTCACTCCCAGTTCAATCCCAGTTCCATCCCAGTTCACTCCCAGTTCACTCCCAGTTCACTCCCAGTTCAATCCCAGTTCCATCCCAGTTCACTCCCAGTTCACTCCCAGTTCACTCCCAGTTCCATCCCAGTTCCATCCCAGTTCAATCCCAGTTCACTCCCAGTTCACTCCCAGTTCCATCCCAGTTCCATCCCAGTTCACTCCCAGTTCCATCCCAGTTCCATCCCAGTTCCATCCCAGTTCACTCCCAGTTCACTCCCAGTTCCATCCCAGTTCCATCCCAGTTCCATCCCAGTTCACTCCCAGTTCAATCCCAGTTCCCTCCCAGTTCACTCCCAGTTCACTCCCAGTTCCATCCCAGTTCAATCCCAGTTCACTCCCAGTTCACTCCCAGTTCACTCCCAGTTCCATCCCAGTTCCATCCCAGTTCACTCCCAGTTCACTCCCAGTTCACTCCCAGTTCCATCCCAGTTCCATCCCAGTTCACTCCCAGTTCCATCCCAGTTCACTCCCAGTTCACTCCCAGTTCACTCCCAGTTCCATCCCAGTTCCATCCCAGTTCCATCCCAGTTCACTCCCAGTTCCATCCCAGTTCCATCCCAGTTCATTCCCAGTTCACTCCCAGTTCACTCCCAGTTCACTCCCAGTTCACTCCCAGTTCAGTTCACTCCCAGTTCACTCCCAGTTCCATCCCAGTTCACTCCCAGTTCACTCCCAGTTCCATCCCAGTTCCATCCCAGTTCACTCCCAGTTCACTCCCAGTTCCATCCCAGTTCACTCCCAGTTCACTCCCAGTTCACTCCCAGTTCCATCCCAGTTCCATCCCAGTTCACTCCCAGTTCACTCCCAGTTCCATCCCAGTTCGCTCCCAGTTCACTCCCAGTTCACTCCCAGTTCACTCCCAGTTCACTCCCAGTTCCATCCCAGTTCACTCCCAGTTCCATCCCAGTTCCATCCCGTTCCCAGGGCCTGGTTGCCGTGGTTACCGGCAGTTCCGGTTTCCTCGGCTCCCACCTTTCCCGGCTGCTGCTGGAGCGGCTCCCAGTGCTCCCAGTTCACTCCCAGTTCATTCCCAGTTCACTCCCAGTTCACTCCCAGTTCACTCCCAGTTCAATCCCAGTTCCATCCCAGTTCACTCCCAGTTCACTCCCAGTTCACTCCCAGTTCAATCCCAGTTCCATCCCAGTTCCATCCCAGTTCACTCCCAGTTCACTCCCAGTTCAATCCCAGTTCCATCCCAGTTCACTCCCAGTTCACTCCCAGTTCCATCCCAGTTCCATCCCAGTTCCATCCCGTTCCCAGGGCCTGGTTGCCGTGGTTACCGGCGGTTCCGGTTTCCTCGGCTCCCACCTTTCCCGGCTGCTGCTGGAGCGGGAGCCGGAGCTTCGGGAGCTTCGCGTCCTCGACGTCCGCCCGGACCCGGCCGCGATCCCGGAGCGGCACCGTGAGCCCCGAATTCCCCCCAAATTCCCCCAAAAATTCCCCAGAATTTCCCCCAAAATTGCCCCAAAAATTCCCCAAAATTTCCCCAAAAATTGCCCCAAAAATTCCCCGAAAAATTCCCCCAAATAATTCCCCGAAAAATTCCCCAAAATTTCCCCCAAAAATTCCCCAAAATTTCCCCAAAAAATTGCCCAAAAATTCCCCAAAAATTCCCCAAAAAATCCCCCAAAATTTCCCCAAAAGTTGCCCCAAAAATTCCCCGAAAAATTCCCCCAAATAATTCCCCGAAAAATTCCCCAAAATTTCCCCAAAAAATTCCCCAGAATTTCCCCAAAAATTGCCCCAAAAATTCCCCGAAAAATTCCCCCAAATAATTCCCCGAAAAATTCCCCAAAATTTCCCCCAAAAATTCCCCAAAATTTCCCCAAAAAATTGCCCCAAAAATTCCCCAAAAATTCCCCAAAAAATCCCCCAAAATTTCCCCAAAAGTTGCCCCAAAAATTCCCCGAAAAATTCCCCCAAATAATTCCCCGAAAAATTCCCCAAAATTTCCCCAAAAAATTCCCCAGAATTTCCCCAAAAATTGCCCAAAAATTCCCCGAAAAATTCCCCCAAATAATTCCCCAAAAATTCCCCAAAATTCCCCCAAAAATTCCCCAAAATTTCCCCAAAAAATTGCCCCAAAAATTCCCCCAAAATTCTCCGAAATTCCTGAAATTCCTGGAATTCCCCAAAAATTCCCCCAAAATTCCCCGGAATTGCCCAAAAATTCCCCCAAAATTCCCCCCAAAAATTTCCCTCAAAATTCCCGAAATTGCCCAAATTCCTGAAATTCCTGGAATTCCCCAAAAATTCGCCAAAAATTCCCCAAAATTCCCCAAAAATTCCCCCAAAATTCCCCGAAATTCCTGGTATTCCCCAAAAATTCCCCCCCAAAATTCCCCCAAAGTTCCCCGAAATTCCTGGAATTCCTGGAATTCCCCCAAAAATTCCCCAAAATTTCTCCAAAAATTCCCCCAAAAATTCCCCCCGCAAATTCTCCCAGAATTCCCGAAATTCCTGGAATTCCCCAAAAATTCCCCCCAAAAATTCCCCCCAAAATTCCCGAAATTCCTGGAATTCCCCAAAATTCCCCAAAAAATTCCCGAAAAATTCCCAAAATTCCTGGAATTTCCCCAAATTCCCCGAAATTCCCTGAAATTCCCCAAAACTCCCCAGAATTCCCGAAATTTGGGGCTGTTCTGGGGGGGCTGGAGGGGCACCTTGAGCCCCGGAATTCCCGGAATTCCTGAAATTCCCAAAATTCCCAAAATGCGGGGTTTTTGGGGCCGTTTCCTGGGGTTTTTGGGGCCATTTCCTGGGGTTTTTTGGGGACATTTCCTGGGGTTTTTTGGGGACATTTCCTGGGATTTTTTGGGGCCGTTTCCTGGGGTTTTTGGGGCCGTTTCCGGGGTTTTTGGGGCCGTTTCCTGGGGTTTTTGGGGTCATTCCCCGGGTTTTTGGGGCCGTTTCCCAGGGCTGTTTCCTGGGGTTTTTGGGGCCGTTTAGCGGGGATTTTGGGGCCATTTCTCTGGATTTTTGGGGCCATTTCCCGGGTTTTTTTTGGGGCCGTTTCCCGGGGTTTTTGGGGCCATTTCCTGGGGTTTTTTTGGGGCCGTTTCCTGGGGTTTTTGGGGCCATTTCCCGGGATTTTTGGGGCCATTTCCTGGGATTTTTGGGGCCATTTGCTGGGGATTTTTGGGGCCGTTTCCTGGGATTTTGGGGCCGTTTCCTGGGGTTTTTTGGGACCGTTTCCCAGGGCCATTTCCTGGGGTTTTTGGGGCCGTTTAGCGGAGATTTTGGGGCCATTTCTCAGGATTTTTGGGGCCGTTTCCTGGGGTTTTTTGGGGCCATTTCCTGGGGTTTTTTGGGGCCATTTCCCGGGGGTTTTTTGGGGCCATTTCCTGGAATTTTTGGGGCCATTTCCCGGGGGTTTTTTGGGGCCATTTCCTGGAATTTTTGGGGCCATTTCCTGGGTTTTTGGGGGCCATTTCCTGGAATTTTTGGGGCCATTTCCTGGGGTTTTTTTGGGGCCATTTCCTGGAATTTTTGGGGCCATTTCCCGGGGGTTTTTTGGGGCCATTTCCTGGAATTTTTGGGGCCATTTCCTGGGTTTTTGGGGGCCATTTCCCGGGATTTTTGGGGCCATTTCCCCGGAGTTTTTTGGGGCCATTTCCTGGGATTTTGGGGCCGTTTCCCGGGGTTTTTGGGGCCGTTTCCTGGGGTTTTTTGTGGCTATTTCCTGGGGATTTTTGGGGCCATTTCCTGGGATTTTGGGGCCATTTCCTGGGGTTTTTGGGGGCCATTTCCCGGGGTTTTTTTGGGGCCATTTCCCGGGGTTTTTTTGGGGCCGTTTCCTGGGGTTTTTGGGGCCATTTCCCGGGGTTTTTTTGGGGCCGTTTCCTGGGGTTTTTTGGGGCCATTTGCTGGGGATTTTTGGGGACGTTTCCCGGGGCTTTTGGGGCCGTTTCCTGGGGTTTTTGGGGCCATTTCTCAGGATTTTTGGGCCCGTTTCCCGGGGTTTTTGGGGCCGTTTCCCGGGGTTTTTTTTGGGGCTGTTTCCCGGGGTTTTTGGGGCCGTTTCCCGGGTTTTTGGGGTGACCCCGCCGTGCCCCCAGGCTCGCGGGTGCGGCTGCTCCAGGGCGACGTGGGCGACCTGGGCGCGCTGCGGGCGGCGCTGGCCGGAGCCGCCGTCGTGTTCCACGCCGCCTCCCTCGTGGACGTCTGGGGCCGCAGCAGCCCCGAGGCCATCGCCAGGGTCAACGTGCTGGGTAAACTGGGAGGCACTGGGAGGGGACTGGGAGGGACTGGGATGGACTGGGAGGGGATTGGGGGGCACTGGGAGGGACTGGGATGGACTGGGAGGGGATTGTGATAAACTGGGAAGGACTGGGAGGGGATTGGGGGGCACTGGGATGGACTGGGAGGGGATTGGGATAAACTGGGAGGGACTGGGGGGGGATTGGGATAAACTGGGAGGGACTGGGAGGGGATTGGGGGGCACTGGGATGGACTGGGAGGGGATTGAGGGGCACTGGGAGGGACTGGGATGGACTGGGAGGGGATTGGGATAAACTGGGAAGGACTGGGAGGGGATTGGGGGGCACTGGGAGGGACTGGGATGGACTGGGAGGGGATTGGGGGGGACTGGGAGGGGATTGGGGGGGACTGGGATGGACTGGGATGGACTGGGAGGGGATTGGGATAAACTGGGAGGGACTGGGAGGGGATTGGGATAAACTGGGAGGGACTGGGGGGGGATTGGGATAAACTGGGAGGGACTGGGAGGGGATTGGGGGGCACTGGGATGGACTGGGAGGGGATTGAGGGGCACTGGGGGGCACTGGGAGGGACTGGGAGGGGATTGGGATAAACTGGGAGGGACTGGGGGGGGATTGGGATAAACTGGGAGGGACTGGGAGGGGATTGGGGGGCACTGGGATGGACTGGGAGGGGATTGGGATAAACTGGGAGGGACTGGGAGGGGATTGAGGGGCACTGGGAGGGACTGGGATGGACTGGGAGGGGATTGGGATAAACTGGGAAGGACTGGGAGGGGATTGGGTGGGACTGGGATGGACTGGGAGGGGATTGAGGGGCACTGGGAGGGACTGGGATGGACTGGGAGGGGACTGGGGGGGACTGGGATGGACTGGGATGGGATTTGGGTGGATTTGGGGGGTCTGGAGGTAACTGGGAGGGACTGGGAGGGCACTGGGAGGGACTGGGAGGGGATTGGTGTAAACTGGGAGGGACTGGGATGGACTGGGAGGGACTGGGACAAAGTGGGAGGGAATTGGGATAAACTGGGGGGCACTGGGAGGGCACTGGGAGGGGATTGGGGGGCACTGGGATGGACTGGGAGGGGCTGGGGAAGGGATTGGGAGGGACTGGGATGGACTGGGATGGACTGGGACAAACTGGGATGGACTGGGAGGGCTTTGGGGGGCACTGGGAGGGACTGGGACAAACTGGGACAAACTGGGATGGACTGGGAGGGGATTTGGGGGCTCTGAGGCTCTTTTTGGGGGCATTTTGGGGTCGGGATTTTTGGGGGAATTTTGGACAATTTTTGGGGGGATTTTTGGGGAGATTTTGGGGCTTTGGGGTTGGGGATTTTTCCGGGTGGGTTTTGGGGCAATTTTTGGGGTCATTTGGGGTAATTTTGGGGTGATTTGGGGTTATTTTTGGGGTCATTATTTGGGGTATTTTTGGGGTGATTTGGGGTATTTTTGTGGTCATAATTTGGGGTATTTTTGGAGTCCTTTGGGGTTATTTTTGGGGTCATTATTTGAGGTATTTCTGGGATCATTATTTGGGATATTTTTGGGGTCATTTGGGGCATTTTTGGGATCATTTGGGGTATTTTTGGGGTCATTATTTGGGGCAATTTTTGGGGTCATTTGGGGTAATTTTGGGGTCATTTGCGGTATTTTTGGGATCATTATTTGGGGTATTTTTGGGGTCATTTGGGGTATTTTTGGGATAATTTGGGGTATTTTTGGGGTCATTATTTGGGGTATTTTTAAGATCATTTGGGGTATCTTTGGGATCATTATTTGGGGTATTTTTGGGATCTTTTGGGGTCATTATTTGGGGCATTTTTGGGGTCATTGGGGGTATTTTTGGGGTTATTTTTGGGGTATTTTTGGGATCATTATTTGGGGTATTTTTGGGGTCATTGGGAGTTATTTTTGGGGTCATTATTTGGGGTATTTTTGGGGTCATTATTTGCGGTATTTTGGGGGTAATTTGGGGTAATTTAGGGGTCATTATTTGGGGTATTTTTGGGGTCATTATTTGGGGCATTTTTGGGGTCATTTGGGGCATTTTTGGGGTCATTATTTGGGGTATTTTTGGGGTGATTTGGGGTATTTTTGGGATCATTATTTGGGGCATTTTTGGGGTGATTTGGGGTATTTTTGGGGTCATTTGGGTTATTTTTCGGGTTATTTTTGGGGTATTTTTGGGATCATTATTTGGGGTATTTTTGGGATCATTTGGGGTATTTTTGGGGTCATTATTTGGGGTATTTTTGGGATCTTTTGGGGTCATTATTTGGGGCATTTTTGGGGTCATTGGGGTATTTTTGGGGTTATTTTTGGGGTATTTTTGGGATCATTATTTGGGGTATTTTTGGGATCTTTTGGGGTCATTATTTGGGGCATTTTTGGGGTCATTGGGGGTATTTTTGGGGTTATTTTTGGGGTATTTTTGGGATCATTATTTGGGGTATTTTTGGGGTCATTGGGAGTTATTTTTGGGGTCATTATTTGGGGTATTTTTGGGGTCATTTGGGGTATTTTTGGGGTCATTATTTGGGGTATTTTTGGGGTCATTATTTGCGGTATTTTGGGGGTAATTTGGGGTAATTTAGGGGTCATTATTTGGGGTATTTTTGGGGTCATTATTTGGGGCATTTTTGGGGTCATTTGGGGCATTTTTGGGGTCATTATTTGGGGTATTTTTGGGGTGATTTGGGGTATTTTTGGGGTCATTTGGGTTATTTTTGGGGTTATTTTTGGGGTATTTTTGGGATCATTATTTGGGGTATTTTTGGGATCATTTGGGGTATTTTTGGGGTCATCATTTGGGGTATTTTTGGGGTCATTATTTGCGGTATTTTTGGGGTCATTATTTGGAGTATTTTTGGGATCATTTGGGGTTATTTTTGGGGTCATTTGGGGTATTTTTCAGATTATTATTTGGGGTATTTTTGGGGTCATTTGGGGTATTTTTGGGATCATTATTTGGGGCATTTTTGGGGTGATTTGGGGTATTTTTGGGGTCATTATTTGGGGTATTTTTGGGGTCATTATTTGGGGTATTTTTGGGGTCATTTGGGGTATTTTTGGGGTCATTATTTGGGGTATTTTTGGGATCATTATTTGGGGTATTTTTGGGATCATTATTTGGGGTATTTTTGGGATCATTTGGGGTACTTTTGGGGTCATTATTTGGGGTATTTTTGGGGTCATTTGGGGTATTTTTGGGGTCATTATTTGGGGTATTTTTGGGGTCATTATTTGGAGTATTTTTGGGGTCATTATTTGGGGCATTTTTGGGGTCATTATTTGGGGTATTTTTGGGGTCATTTGGGGTATTTTTGGGGTCATTATTTGGGGTATTTTTGGGGTCATTATTTGGGGCATTTTTGGGGTCATTTGGGGTATTTTTGGGGTCATTATTTGGGGCATTTTTGGGGTCATTATTTGGGGTATTTTTGGGGTCATTATTTGGGGTATTTTTGGGATCATTATTTGGGGTATTTTTGGGATCATTATTTGGGATATTTTTGGGATCATTATTTGGGGTATTTTTGGGGTCATTTGGGGTATTTTTGGGGTCATTATTTGGGGTATTTTTGGGGTCATTATTTGGGGCATTTTTGGGGTCATTTGGGGTATATTTGGGGTCATTATTTGGGGCATTTTTGGGATTGTTTGGGGTATTTTTGGGGTCATTATTTGGGGCATTTTTGGGATCATTATTTGGGGTATTTTTGGGGTGATTTGGGATATTTTTGGGGTCATTATTGGGGTATTTTTGGGGTCATTATTTGGAGTATTTTTGGGATCGTTTGGGGTATTTTTGGGGTGATTTGGGGCATTTTTGGGGCCCTTCTCAGGTACCAAGAACGTGATCAGGGGGTGCCAGGCCTGGGGGGTCCCGATCCTCGTCTACACAAGCAGCATGGAGGTCGTGGGGCCCAACACCCGCGGGGACCCTTTTGTCAGGTACCGACCCCAAAAACGCCCGAAATCACCCCAAAAACAGACTCGGCGCCCCCAAAAACCCCCCCGGGACCCCCAAAAAGCCACAAAGTCACCCCAAAACCTCGCATGGGATCCCCCCCCCCGAAAACCCGCTTTTTGTCAGGTACCGACCCCCAAAATCCCCTGAAGTCACCCCAAAATTGAAGTCGGGACCCCCAAAATCCCCCAAATACCTCAAGGAATCCCCCAAAAAATTCTCAAAAAACCAAAAAACACCCAAAAAAATCCCCAAAAAAATCCCCCCAAAAGACAAAAAAACCCAAAAAACCAAAAAAGCCAAAAACCCCAAAAAACCCCAAACCCCCCAAAAAACCCCAAACCCCCCAAAAAACCCAAAAACCCCCAAAAAACCACAAACCCCCCCAAAACCAAAAAAACCCCTCAAAAATCACCCCCAAAACCCCCAAAAAATCCAAAATCCCCCAAAAAACCCAAAAAATCCAAAAATCACAAAAACGCCCAAAACACCCCAAAAATAATCCCGGGACCCCCCCCCAAAAATCCTCTCGGGAGCTCCTGACCCCAAAACACCCCAAAATCACCCCAAAATCACTCCAGAAATGGGGGAATTTTGGGAGGTTTTGGGGGGATTTTGGGGGATTTTTGGGGGATTTTGGGTGGGGAATTTTGGGGGATTTTTGGGGGGATTTTTTTTGGGCTTTTGGGGGGATTTTTGGGGTTTTTTTGGGGGAATTCTGGGGAATTTTGGGGGGATTTTTTTTGGATTTTTTTTTTTTTTTTTTTGGATTTTTGAGGGAATTTTGGGGGGAATTTTTGTTGTTTTTTTTTTAAATTTTTTGTGGCTCTTTTGGGATTTTTTTGGGGGGCGAATTCCCTCAGATTTGGGGGAGGATTCTGGGGGGGTTTCCCTGGATTTTGGGGTCCCCCTGGTGAATTTGGGGTCCCCAGATCCCCAAAATTGGGGAATTTCGGGAGGTCGGGGGGGAGGGGGGAGCGATTTTGAGGCATTTCTGGAGTGGTTTTTGGTGGAATTTTGGGGGAATTCGGGTGGAATTTTGGCGGAATTTTGGGGGGATTTTGGTGGAATTTCGGGCTCTTGGGGGGGATTTCGGGATCCCCCAAATTTTGGGGTCCCCCCCCTGAGGATTTCGGGGCTCCCCGTGGTGATTTCGGGGCTCCCCAAATCCCCGAAACGGAGGAATCCGGGGAGGTTTTGGGGTGGGGTTTTGGGGCGATTTCGTGGGAATTTCGGGCTCTTCGGGGGAATTTCGGGATCCCCTAAATTTTGGGGTCCCCCCCCGAGGATTTTGGGGTCCCCCCCCGAGGATTTCGGGGCTCCCCGTGGTGATTTCGGGGCTCCCCAAATCCCCGAAACGGAGGAATCCGGGGAGGTTTTGGGGCGATTTCGTGGGAATTTCGGGCTCTTCGGGGGAATTTCGGGATCCCCCAAATTTTGGGGTCCCCCCCCTGAGGGTTTTGGGGTCGCAGGGGGGACGAGGACTCCCCGTACCCCACGCGCCACTCGGAGCCGTACCCCCTGAGCAAGGCCCAGGCCGAGCGCCTCGTCCTGGAGGCCAACGGGACCCCCGTGAGTGGCACCCCAAAAAATTTGGGGGCATTTCGGGGGGGGTTTGGGGGATTTTGGGGGGGTCCTGGGGGGGATTTTGGGGAGGATTTGGGAATTCTGGGGAGGATTTGGGGATTTTGGGGAGGATTTGTGAATTTTGGGGGGTCCTGGGGGGATTTTGGGGAGGATTTGGGAATTTTGGGGGATCCTGGGAGGGATTTTTGGGGAGGATTTGGGGATTTTGGGGAGGATTTGGGAATTTTGGGGGGTCCTGGGGGGGATTTTGGGCAGGATTTGGGGATTTTGGGGAGGATTTGGGAATTTTGGGGGGTCCTGGGGGGGATTTTGGGCAGGATTTGGGGATTTTGGGGAGGATTTGGGAATTTTGGGGGGTCCTGGGGGGGATTTTGGGGAGGATTTGGGGATTTTGGGGAGGATTTGGGAATTTTGGGGGGTCCTGGGGGGGATTTTGGGGAGGATTTGGGGATTTTGGGGGGTCCTGGGGGGATTTTGGGGGGATTTTGGGGTGAATCCCCGGGATTTCGGGTGGAATTCTCAGGATTTCGGGTGGAATCCCCGGGATTTCGGGTGGAACCCTTGGGATTTCGGGTGGAATTCCCGGGATTTTGGGGTGAATCTCTGGGATTTTGGGGTGAATCTCTGGGATTTTGGGGTGAATCCCTGGGATTTCGAGTGCAATCCCCAGGATATTGGGATGGAACCTTCAGGATTTCGGGTGGAACCCTCGGGATTTCGGGTCGAATTCCCGGGATTTCGGGCTAGAATCTCTGGGATTTCGGGGTGGAACCCCCGGGATTTTCGGGGCGGAACCCCCGGAATTCCGGGCTCCCGCAGGTGGCCGGCGGCGGCCGTTTGGTGACGCTGTCCCTGCGCCCCACCGGGATTTTCGGGGAGCGCCACCCGCTCCTGGAGCTCTTCTACCGGCGGGGGAAGGGCCTGGGGGGGTGGGTGCCCCGGACCCTCCCCCCCCACGCCGAGCATGGGAGGGTCTACGCAGGTGAGGGGATGCACCTGAGGGAAAAACCCCCCCAAAATCCTCCCCAAAATCCTTCCCATCCTCCCCAGAATGCCCCCTGATTTTTCCCAAATCCCCCCACAAAATCACCCCAAAATCTCCCTGAAATCTCCCCAAAATCTCCCTGAAATCTCCCCAAAATCACCCCCAAAATCACCCTAAAATCTCCAAAAAATCACCCCAAAATCTTCAAAAAATCACCCCAAAATCTCCCAAAAATCCCCCCAAAATCGCCCCAGAATTCACCCCAAAATCTCTCAAAAATCCCCCCAAAATCCTCCCCAAAATCCTTCCCATCCTCCCCAGAATGCCCCCTGATTTTTCCCAAATCCCCCCACAAAATCACCCCCAAAATCACCCCAAAATCTCCCTGAAATCTCCCCAAAATCTCCCTGAAATCTCCCCAAAATCCCCCCAAAAATCACCCCAAAATCTTCAAAAAATCACCCCAAAATCTTCAAAAAATCACCCCAAAATCTCCCAAAAATCCCCCCAAAATCCCCCCCAATATCCCTCCCATCCTCCCCAGAATGCCCCCTGATTTTTCCCAAATCCCCCCACAAAATCACCCCAAAATCTCCCTGAAATCTCCCCAAAATCTCCCTGAAATCTCCCCAAAATCCCCCCAAAAATCACCCTAAAATCTCCAAAAAATCACCACAAAATCTCCCAAAAATCCCCCCAAAATCCCCCCAAAATCCCCCCAAATCCCCCAATTCCCCCCAAAAAAATCCCCAAAATCCCCCAAATCCCCCAAAATCCCCCAAATCCCCCAATTCCCCCCCCAAAACCTCCCGCAATTTTCCCAAAAAACCCCCCAAACCCCCCCAAAATCCCCCAAATCCCCCTAAATCCCCAAAAAACCCCCCAACCCCCCCCAAATCCCCCCCAAATCCCCCAAATCCCCCAAAATCCCCCCGAATCCTCAACATCCCCCAAAATCCCCTAAATCCCCCCCAAATCCCCCCAAAATCCCTTAAATCCCCCCAAACCCCCAAATCTCCTCAAGCTCCCCCAATTTTCCCCAAAAAAAATCCCCAAAATCCCCCCAAACCCCCTCAAAATCCCCCAAATCCCCCAATTCCCACCCCAAAAATCCCCAAAATCCCCCAAACCCCCCTCAAATCCCCTCACATCCCCCAATCCCCCCCCAAAAACTCCGCTATTTTCCCCAAAAAAATC